>NW_024068169.1:0-213036 GCF_009389715.1 Phoenix dactylifera
CCGAACAAACTAAGGAAGCTAAGGAAACATACCAAGACCAAATAGTATCTTATTCATTTTCTCAATCACTTCGTTCTAATATTCAACATAATGAGAAAATTGCATGACCAATTATTGACCCACCACCATTACTTTGCTCAACCAAGAGTAGAATAGATTGTTGCACTGTTGCTTATTCTAACTGATTTTTTGCATGCTTGGGAGGCTAGAATAATAAATACCATAAAGCTAGCTAGGTGATAACTGCCTGCCAAGATATAATGACCCTGAACATGATAATTACCAAAAGATTATGAACAACAGATTTTTCACAAAAGTAGTGGCTAACTACAAAACACCGCTAAGTTGATGCTTCAGCAGCAAACATTTAGTGAAAAAAGAACAGCAAAAGAAACGGAATACCTAGTTTTCTACGTGCCTCATTGTCAAAATAATACTGTAATCAGAAGTGATATTACAACTCAAAACTTGTTGAAAACTGTATCTATCCCTTGGAAGGATGTCTTAAAATAGTGAATCTTTTTACAAGAATGAGGCAACAATTTACAATGACATACATGTTTTTAAAGTACAAGACACTGCTGCGATTATGACCTCAACGTCTTTAAACGTACCCCCTTTTCCAGCTCTGCAACTAGATCTCTTAGAGCTGGAACTTTACTAGCCAAAGTCCTGTACAATCTAGAGTACCTAGCTCTGGAACCGTCAGCTGTTCGTGCAAGGGCGAGCAAGCTAACTGCCTCAGGCAACTGCTCAAATACTTGTTTGATCTCCTCAAAGCTCATATGAGCAAGAACCAAAGGCCTCGGAACAACCCTTATAATTTCACCTCCTTTTGGTTCTTGGACTCGGGCATCAGCTTTGATGACAAGCTCAGAGTTCGAGTTTGCTCCACATTTAATGATGAATGGGGTCGTAGTCCCTGTGTTGAACTGCAACACATTCCACTGAGTTACTTCAGCATCTGCAGTGGACAATGAATCTGCATATGGTTGGTTAGTTCGTGCTTCATAATCAAGGCGGCCATCCTCTTCAGGTATAGACTGCAAGAATTCATAGTCTCAAATTAAAATGGCTGAGGCCTGTGGTTAATTAATTAATTAAATATTATACTAGTACCTAACTGAAAACCAGTGGAACTCAGTAAAAATATTCAACTTTTTTCTCTTTATCAGATTTTTTTCATACAATGGGACAGAGTCAAGTTGATGAACCATGATTTGCACCATCTGAGCAGCTCGATGACTTGTAATTAGTGTAAGATCCATAACTCCTAATGGGCATCAAATTATACTGGATTTCTGAATGCAAGTAAACTAAAATGAAGAAATCCTATATCTACATGTTTTGCAGATAAAAGACAATTTTAACATAGCACAATTGCAACCTATATATATATATATATATATATATATATATATATATATATATATATATATATTATATATATATATCGGTAGGTCACATGATGTAGAAATTGTTGCATATTTGTCAGCTAATGATAAAAAAAAAACTTATTCTTCTATCCTCGGTATTATCTCTCAATTTCTCTTTGTATAAACATTCAATATATGAAAAAATGTTGTTTCATGGTGAATTATAAGCAAATAACATCCAGAATTCATCCAATCTTAAGAATCCAGTTCTTAATATTGTGCCATGGAATTGAAACATCTGAACAATGAGCCCATCCTGAGCTCTATGATATTCTCCAATACCAGTGAGTGGAAAAAACAGCCATGTAGATCCAGTATTTGTCATAAACTCATAATAGAATCAATCAAAAAGAATGATTTGGGCCCGAGGTATAACTAACATCATATTCCAGAGGTATAATTTAATCCAGTATTCATTAATATAGGTTGATACTCTGAGATCTGGAGTCGGAAGCATTATATGGCAACCTAGATAAGGGGATATGATCTTAAAGAACAAAGATATCCGGTATTCCATCTTGATAGATACTTCAAACTGACAACTTACCTCTACCAATCTCTGAGCCTCCATAATCTGCCTCTGGGCACACGGATGATCAATATCAAGAAGCGATGGCATCCGTTCTAAGAGTTCTTTCAAAGATGCTAGCATTGCTTTCTTTTTGGTTTTGGTAAGAGAGCTTACAGAGGCTTGTCTCGCTATTTCCTGTGACAGAGAGAACCTAGTTTAATGTTTCTTGTAATTTAATCAATTTATTTGACAAACTTTAAATCAAGGAAGAAATGGAACTGAGAGCGGCAGACCTTCACTTGTTTCAGGATGCTATCCAAAGATATGAGAGATGCCAACCGTGCATCTTCAGCTGCTGTTGGAGGATTCCTGATGGGCGAACCACCTTCTGTTGTTAGCAAGGCTGTATCACTCCTCATTTGTTGTAAAATCTGATGATAAATGGCAGCAGCATTAAGATGCACAAACCAAAGTGTACCAAACAATATTTTCCAGATCGTTCACAGAATGTTGTTGATTATAATAATAAAAATAATTTTGATTGATAAAAATGACAAGTTTCCAACTCAATTCTCAGTTTATGAGAAAAAGGTTATGATACTGTGCTTTAGAGCCATTAGTAATTTATCAGGACATGCCTGTCAGTATCATGAGACCACATTTGTTTGCAAATTTATACAATTATCTCAGCAGCAACAGAATCTCTTAATTTTGATTGGGATCCTGCTCAAACAACCTAGAAGTATCATGTACAAAATAAAAAGACTTGTGCACTTGAAAATTTGTGTACTCCCCCCCTCCTCTCTCTCTTACTGTAATTCAGAATTTTAAGTTATAATAACTAGATGTACTTGACATATTACCCTATGAAAATTACATAGGAAAGTTGTGAGATGCTAGAATCAGGTGCAAAGTCAACAAACAGCATAAAAAAGACAAACTTTCAAACATTAAAATATTTACATACAGATATGCATGCATGCATTCATGCAAGCAAGCATAATGCCTAAACCCCACATTAGTTTGATTTACGATAAAAGATGGAAGAAATGGAAACCGAGAAATAAAACAGCATTATTTGAGCAGAACTATATCATTTCAAATAAGAATATGGATAAATAAGGCATAATTCAATACCCCCAAAATCACACTTCTGCTAACAAACACATCCTACAGGAATCTGAGGGGAGGGAGAGTTTCATTGCCTCATAGATTCCTATTCCCATGACATTCTCCATGTAGTTTTACACTTTAAGGCATGATTCCGAGATCAGACACTTTCTAATGTGTCACTCATACTAAAAACTAATGTTCGGCAACTCTATAAGCTCAAAAAGATTTACGCTTTCTAATGTGTCACTCATACTAAAAACTAATGTTCGGCGACTCTATAAGCTCAAAAAGATTTCAAATATATGGACTTTAAGCATAATGAAAAACTTCACCTACTTGGACTGTTTGAATGTTCCTTGTTAAAATAAATCAAAAACCAAAGGGCAGTTTGGGAAGAGGTGAACCAATCCTCCTTGCTTCGGGGGACTGGGAACAGTAATATGAGGCCCAACCAGCATCAACCTGGTTCGCCCTGGCTCATGTCCTGGAGGGAGAAAAAAATTCCCTGCTGGTCTTTTTTCTTCTTCCTTCAATACTCAGATCGCTCCCTCTCATCACTGTGGACCCTACCCCTCTCCCTCTCCCTCCCACAATCCCATGCACATACGTAAATACATATCACATGTGCATGCAAACAAGCATGAAACAGACATGAGATATATGCATGTGCACACACACATATACATTGTACCCTCTAAAACTAGCATTATAATGGAAATCACAGAAAAAAAGGAAACATGCGAGAGGCTAAAAAGTCTTAAAATACATAATACACACACACACACACACAAGTTTCCTTTTTTTTTTTTTCGGGTAACTTCCATTATATTGCTAGTTTTGAATATACAGCATATATTAGTGCCTCCACATGCATGCATATATGTTTGTATGCGTAGTTTATATATATATATATATATATATATATATATATATATATATATATATATATATATATATATATATATATATATATATAAACTACGCATACAAACATATATATATATATATATAACACATACACACAAACACATATCAATTGTATTTATCTTTGAATTTTTAAACATAACGTAACATTAACTCACATTTTTTTAACAAAAACAAGAAGATCAAAAAAGGTAGGAAATGTTTAGTACAGAAAAATTAATAGTTGAGTTCACCCGTATAGATTGTAAGCATAAATAGGTATATGTGCATTGTACCTATGTGAGTGCTTGTCATACTGCCCAGAGTACAAGAAAATATGTAGCATGGTACTATATGAGATAAACAAACACTCAAAAATTGCTTTCAACTGGTTAGCTGAAAAAATTGACCATAGTCAGACCTTCCAATTAGTGTAACAAAATGGGATCAGATTATCAAAACCAACACCTAATACATCCAAATTATGAGAATTTGACAAAGAACATTACCTAACACATAAACGTTTTGAGTAAGATGATTCATTGGATATCATCCCCAGGAGTGGAGCCAAGATTTTGACATAGGGGGGTCAAGTCTTATGATTTTATTATATCCATTTAATTTTAATTAATATTTATTATTAAAATAAATAATCAAAAATCAAAAATCTTATTCATTCTCAACTAAGATTGAGAATTTTTTAACCTCAATGGAAATAAAAATTTAGAAAATCATTGGTAGAAGCCTCGTAACATTCATAATGATTAAAAAATGATTATGCATCTTTATGGTGTTGAACGAAAATAAGGGCTGATTGAAGAAAAGCAAATGGGATTCCTTCCAGAAAATATATATTGGTGGAATTAGGTAGTTGAAAATTTTAACGTAACAAAAAAGGCACGACAATCAAATAAAGTTGGGTTCAAAAAAGAATATAAGATTGAATAAATAAATTTAATTGAAGCATAACTTGACACTAATATCCAGGAATGAGACCACTATCATTGATAGACTCATGGAATCCTTTTTCTTCAGTATTGCTTTGACAATGTCATGCAGTCGCCTAAAATCTTCCCAACCCCAAAGAGAGAGAGAGAGAAGCCTGCTATCTTTGTCTAGAACACAGAAAGATTGAGGTCCCAGATCCTCGAGAGAGAGAGAACGAAGGCACAAGAGGGCATGCTAGTCTGATAGTTTCTACTATAACCTTCTCTATCTTTTAGCATCAATCCAGAGATCTCTTTTTAAAAATGATTTAAAAAAATAGCGGCCCAATGCACTAGGCTGCCACCACTATGAGGTCTAGGAGGATCGAATAATGCAATCTTATCCATGCATGCAGAGAGGTTGTTTTCATGTTTCGAACCAATGATGCCCAGGTCATAACAGAGTAACCGTTGCACCAAGGCTCACCATCTAAATTTATCAAATAATGAGAAAAAAATTAAATGTAGCTATTTTTAAACTTATCAAATAAGGAATTGAGGTAGATCCTAATCCATTAGGGGGGGCTCTTACATGTACTACATGTATACAGGGGCCATGCCCCCATTCCCAGGTGCACTTGGCTCCACCCTTGATCATCCCTAGTCCTCCATTTTTTTATTTAGAAGTTTAATTAGGCATAGATAGAAGTTGCCACCTATACCTATTAATGTGTCCTTGAAACAAACATAGTTCTACAACTCAAAATAATACATATGATGGTACAAGTATGCAAGCAACTACCTTCTTTCTCTTATGATCAACAGACTCTAGAGCTGAACGGAGCTTATTCACATGGGAAATGTCCTCAGCCTGTTCCGTTGCCAAGGTACCTGCTATATCCTATCAAAAACCAAGACACAAGAAAGAAAGAAGTCAAATTCATAGTTCATACATTCTTCAAAGGCTTATAAAAAAATTAAAACATAAAACAAAAGGTCTTAATTGTTCTGCACCTTAAAAATGATAAGAATCTGAATACTAAGCCTGCAGGTGATATGTTATACACATATAAGAAAATGAACATATGTATACATACATGGATGCATATATGGCATAAGATATATGGGTACAATATACTGAATTCAGAAAGAAAGAGACCTAATCTCCAATGATATGAAGCATCTTGTCGAAGGAAGATGAGCAAAAGGTGACATGACATCAGGTGGTATATAAGTCTAAAAATATTCTGTTGATTGGAAGTTCTCTACAAAAATATCCAACAGGAATTGCTGGATGCATGATATGTTTTCAAGATTACTCAAACACCATTACAAGCATTAGGTTCTCATTAACATGACAAACCATCATACTCATCGAACTACTGTTCTAACAAATATGGGTTGGAAATACAGAAGAACTCTGAGTCAATAATGTTCCAACTTCCATGAAAGGATTGAGCAGCATGCATGACTGCTCTGTACAATATATCAATCATCTAGAGTTCGGTGCCACATTGCTGACTAAGAAAAGTTTAAGCAAGATAACGGATTGCTATTAAACCTGCAAGGCCAGTTGGCAAGTAGG
This sequence comes from Phoenix dactylifera, assembly GCF_009389715.1. Lineage (NCBI taxonomy): Eukaryota > Viridiplantae > Streptophyta > Magnoliopsida > Arecales > Arecaceae > Phoenix > Phoenix dactylifera. The sequence goes on from NW_024068169.1 coordinate 6,475, forward strand.
GAATCTACCACATTGGTTGCATTTTAAGATCACACGACCAAAGCAACTGTTGAAATCCCCCATGTATTGGTCAAATTTCAAGATCACAAAGCCAAAGAGCAACTCTCCAAAAGTCCCCAGATTTGGAATAGTCAAGTGAGATGCACTGCCTGTGACAACTGAATGTCAAACTACTTCACTCTTTATGAGGTTAATGGCTGCTCATCCAAATAGTTGTCAATATACAGTCTACCAACCAATTGTATACATAGTAACCCGAAGAACAAAAGAATCATCAATTAGCAAGTACAAAGTAAAACAAACAGTGGTTTAAAAGCTTTGTGAAATTTATTTGTCATTTCTATACACAATTCATTGATCATAATATACAATGTCTAAGATTCTTTAAAATCAAAATTCCACATCATCATTCCCTGACTATAAGATTGAGTCAGCATAAATTACAGCATTAGCATTTTGACTAGATTGTGGGGAAAAAGCCTACTGGGCAACAAATCAAGATCTCATACCATTGGTCATGATCCACATAATCGAGAGTTAAATCCCAGTACCAAGGCCCATCCTGGTCTAGTGCCAGGACGGCACTCAAATGATCTTGGATGGATCCTTAACAACCATTAAAACATGAATAAAGGTAAAAATTAAAAAAATAAATTAAAAATACTGGTTCCCAGGACAACAAGCCATCCCAAGTGTCAGGATGTAACTATCCCAGTTTGCACCAATCAAGATGGACCAAGAAAACCTATTCTAGAGAGACCAGGGCCCTGAATGTGTTCCAGGGCACGATCTCTCTAGTCCAATGCAGTATCCTAGGGTAGACCAAATCCTTAATCCTAGATAAAGACCCAAATTCAATAGGCTTAGTACTTTAGACCAAGGTCGGAGGAATCGGTAGCGGGCATCGTACCAATTCTTCGATGGGACGAGTCAGTACGGACCGTGCTGGGCCTGTACCGATAAAGTCAACTGTACCGTAGAATAAAAAAAGAAAGACAAGGGGGGGAGAGGGAGGCTGGCGGAGGGTGGCGGATGCCGACAGAGGCCGAGGGGGCGGCAAAGACCACGACTGGTTTTTCTGTTTCGAACGAAACAGGGATCCGGTTGCGGTTAAAAAAATTTGCGATTTTTAAGTTAAGTCGGCAAGCGAGTTGCATGGCCCCCCGCGAAGGGCCCAAATCGAATCCTATGCTTGGCCACCTTATCCTGCTGCCACTGATTATCCAGGCTCGCCTGCATGGCAGCCTGGATCTGTGCCTCCTCGTCATCTGGAGCAGACACCTCTAACTCTCTGGAGTGACAAAAAGATGGCTCTGCCGCTCAGTAGTCCACCTCCGCCTTGAAAATTCTCTTCTTTATTGCTCTGAAATCAGCGAAGTACTTCATCAGCTGCCGAACGTCATATGGGCATTTTCAGCATATAGATACATTGGAATAACTGCCAGCTAAGTACTGCTTCAACCTGGTTATCCCTCTCTTGAATTGTGTTGCACTAGTTGCACTTCCAATGGTGCCGATCCGAGAGCATTTACTCATGATCCGAACCAATATCACGCTTTGACTTCTTTTTTCTTGATGGCTCCATTTCTGCAGGTTTATCAACTACATTAGTTTATCAATTCTTTAATAATAGCAAAATTAACTTATGATGAAAATAATTTTTTAAGTCAGAAAATACATCTAATTTATCTAATACATAATACTAATTTTTTATATTTATTTATTTATATATTTTTAATTTAAAAATATGTTTAAATATCATAAATTCAGAAAAATATGTTTTATACTTCCAAAATTACTTCTTAATTATAAAATAGCAGCAATACATACTCCTAATTTTTTATAATTTTTGATATTATTTATATATTTTTAATTATTTTTGAATTTAAAAATAATTTTTAAATATTAATATTTCAAAAATTAATTTTCACTCAGATCCATGTAGATTCTAGCAATGGATGCTACATATATTTTTCTAGGCCCTTGGGCATGGATTACTTATTTTTTAATTTTTTTCAATTTAAGCGCATGATCGTATCAAAACTTGAATGAATGAACACCAAATTTTTTTGGAAAGTATCTAGCATACCCCAAAATACACTTCTGATTGTAAATATATTTTTTAATTTTTAATTTTTATTTTTTTTATTTTTTAATATAAAAATATATTTTAAATTTTTAAAAATTATATAAAATACGAAAATTAAAAAATTTTATGTCATCGTATAGATCGTCCATAGATCTACAATATATAATAAAATCAATCCAGAATCAAAAATTTTAGTTTAATCTTTCCTTATTTTGCAATTTTCAAGCTATTTTTTCAAGCGGCTCCAAAAAGAGAGAATGAGATAGGTGAGAGAAAGCACACCTTATGTAGACTTGGATCTTCCTTCTGAAGTGTTAAATCAGTGTGATTTTTGATCCTGTGGAAAGAGAGGAATGGCGACCGCCGCTTACTAATGTTGTTGGAAAGGCCTTCTCGAGCCTTTCCAACATTAGAACAGCACACAAAGGGAAAGGGAGGTGGCCATTTCAGAACCTGGTCGACTCCGAACGATTCCGGCCGGCTCCGAACTGTTCACACCTGTAAGATCCACTCGAATCTTTTCCGACCGGTTCCAGTCGGTTCGATAACGATTATGGCCGGTTCGGGGCTAGAACCAAAACTGCAGGCCGAACCGACCCGATTTTCCACCAGGTTGGCGCGGTACGGACTGAACCGGGCGGTTCGGCCCGGTTCCGCAGTCCTTGCTAAAACCCATTACCTAGAAACCGTGTTAGCAATCAAGGTATAATCATCAACATTTGAAGTAGGTTTATGACTTCCTAAACTTGACATAAACTATTTATAATTGGTTTCAATATCTGGCCAAGGTAGCCTTTTATTTTTCTTTTTTTTTTTGGTGGTAACTGCAGTTTCATATAGCTCCAACGTGAATACATCCTGCCAGATCAAAAGAAAGTAAAGAGTACAACGGAGGAGGTAAATCTCCTACAAGGATTAAGTGTATAACACAGTGTATAACAAGAAACCTTAAGTCTCATTTAGTGGGTAGGGAAAACTTACAAGGATTAAGTGCAGGCATTCAGTCCACGCCACATGGAACAAATGCCAGTGCATCCCAAGCACCAGCATAGCAAAGCATGGCAACAACATGCAACAGTTAAAACCTTGGTAACTTATTTGCCACACATGCAACTAGCGAACAACCCTCTTATGTAACTCTAAACATAGAATGAGTTCAAATAAATAACTAATAATACAAGTTTTATACTCCCCAACCTAAATTAGGGTGTGATAAAACTGTTGTTAGTATCCAGACCAGAAAACCACAGGTAGTGCTCCAATTGAATTGTTCAAGAAGCATTGAACATGAACAGGGGAAGAGTTTACTTAGGAAAACATTTGGCCATAAGGACATCAAAGATAGGCGACCACTATAAGAAAGAAAAATGATCAACCTCTGCAGGAAAATTACATTAATAGGTAAATAAGGAGAGTAACATAAGAGGCACCTTCAGGTGTTGCAATTGTGATGTGTAAACCCTCTTAGTGTATTCGGATAAAAGCTGGCCTAAAGCATCAGTGCTAGGATGCTGTGCAGTACCAAGACCAGCCATCCATCCATCCATTATTGCAGTTGACAGAAGTTCTAGTTGCCCAGTCGTCCCTCCTATAGCATCACCACCAGTAACAGAAAGAAACTCAAAATTCTCTGCAAGCCATGATCGGATTTGACGTTGCAGCTCTCCAGCTGGTGTATGAACAAAAAGAGCAGCAAGAGCCTTGTTCCCAACTGCAAAAGCTTTGGCCTCCTCAGTTATTTCCCGGAGCTTTCCACCAGTAACATGCTGCCTCCATGTTTCCTGTCCGGAGAAAACAAACAAAAATAATTAGTAGGTGCCACAAAAAGTAGAGGCAGGAGCAAGATATGTTCTTCATGGATAAAGAAAACAAACAATCAGAATCTCTCATAAACTATTGGTAAACTATAAAACAACATAGGAATAATTATCAAGAACAATAAAAAAGAGTTGTAAAAGTGTGAAATATTCCAGTTCTCAGAATCCAGAAGGGAAAAAAGAATAATTGAAGTTCATAGAGTATGAGAAATATCAGCATCTGTACCTGATCAATCCCTCGAAGCTTTAAGACAATGGATGAAAACTTGGACTTCTTTTCTTGTTTTATATTAACCTTAAAACCATGGATCTGTTCATCAACAATAGCAGTCCTTGCACTGGAATCATAACGAACAGGAGATCTGCCTGGGCTATTACCCCGGCTGGAACTTCTACTTCTGCCGCTGTTAGCTTTCTCTAGAAAACGTTCAACTGGAGAAACCTATTAAAGCAAAGGACCATGTACAAACCTTTTTCTCACATCTATGCGAAATGACAAGCAATTTGACAGAAAACTTACACCAAGGAAGAACATATAGTATTACACATTCATTACCTTAATGGATTGCAGCTCTGGTGACCTAGCAAGCAAAGACCTTACATACAAAATTCTAACTCGTGAAACTAGCATGGTATCCATTACCATCCTTGGTTCCATTTTCCGGATGAATGAAAAAACAGCATCTCTGATTTCAGCAAGTATTTCATGTTCACGTGCAGCACCAGCTTTGATTACTGCAGCCAAAACCTGTAATATGGTAATGTATTGGTTTTGGTCAGAATAACTGCTCATATTTATATCAGTTGATGATTTACTCATATATGAAAACAACATACTGGAAAGGAATTATGAAGACTAAAGGATCAGTCTACAACAAATAACATGGGAGCAACAAAAAAGAACAAGAATATAGCACAAGAAAAGATGCTCCTTGAACACCATTTCTACCACCTTAAGTTTATATTTGCCGCCTTGTCTGTTGGGATTGTTTGTGCATCCAAAACAAGCTAGAAGCCACTAACAGTAACTGATTAATTTCCATTAAAACTGTTAGACACCTAATTGTGTTGATAGAAGCTCGTTTAATTAAAAACAGGGAATCATGCACCCACATTCATGCAACATGATAATTCTCTTTGAACCTTACAATTTGTACTTGCATGAGTTTAGTGCAAAGGCTAGTTTCTCAATTTGTGACCCTCAAAGTCTATGATTCGAAGGTGATTCTGCTACCATGATTTTCTGTCCTAAGCATGGCAATGAATGATACAGGAAGCATCCATGTATAAGTATTCATATAACTCATGTCCAGACGGGAACCATGTCGCCAATTGTTTAGCCAGCTATGCAGTGTCACAAGATGTTCAAACAATAAGCTAGACTTTACTATTATTAAATCTCCAGGAGCAAGTGAAAATTATGGATGATCGTGGACAAGCACCACCAAACCGCCCCCGAACCACCCTGGACTGGGGCTCCACCACCACTGATGACTCCACCATTGTCGATAACTTCACGACAACAATGGCTCCAAGTTATGCCCCTCTTTCCCTCTCTCTCAATTCTACTCTCGGGAGCTTTCTCCACCCTCGCCCCTCTCTCTCAATGCTCTGTCGCCACCAACAACTCCGCAATGACGATGGTTCTTCAACAACGATATTGGTTAGGTTATGGTTCCACGACAACGAGGTACACCGCTCTCCCCCTCCCACCCTCTCCTCCTCTCCCACCCTCTCCTCCTCTCCCCTCTCCCTCTCCCACCCTCTCCTCCTCGCCCCTCTCCCATACCAAACCAGTCGCAACCAGTACGTCTTCCGATACTAGTTCGGTGAACCTCACAAGAGGATGTTACTTTGTTAGAGCTGCCTATTGTTTGTTTTCTACATTTGTTTTATTTTCCAATGTGTTTGCTAAAAGCTTTGGCTCCTTTTTCACTGAAAAGCTAGTAGGCACGAGATTCGTTAGCCCATAGTTCGACAGAGCTTCTAACAATCTTAATTCTTAAATCCATGATAGATCTCAGCCAGGTTAAACAGACCCCCAGCTTATGAAAAAACTCATTGTTAGACATGATCCCCTAACCACACCACATTGCCTAAATGTGGTTAATATATGCAATCACACACCATATGGGCCGAAAAAACAGTCAACTTAGCATTATATGGCAACATATGCAGCCTGTATAGAACTGTGCAGCTATACATGCAGCATGCTTCACATTATTAGGGCCACATACTCTTACGCAGATTCAAGCACATGGATTGGGTTTAAGCTAATTCTCAGGTGGATGCGAGTTTCGGCCAAGCCTATGTGTATAAAATGTTACTATATTAATTATGTTATAGCTATCGCTATTAGTATTAAGTACTAGATAATCTATTAGTTTTATTATTATAGCTATTACTTATTCAAGAAAATATTACTATCACTACACTTGTTTTATTGCATTTAATATATTTAATCTATTCTTAAACAGTTATACGTGCCTACATATGCAGCTTGCATACCCCATATGTGCTATGTGGTCCCGTGATTGTTGCATGCTATAGCCATCTTTTAAAACGCATACTTTAAGCCAAGACACGAATTCTGTTTAATTATACTTATTCCCACAATACTACAAAAAGTTTCTTTTCCATATTTACCTATCTATCTTTATCATTTATCACATCAACAATTACAGTTTGAGCTCTCTAGAACTGAACATCAATTAGGGCAGCCAGCCTACTATGGGCACCTGTAGGGATTAGTGTGTGAGACCGCGATCCACAAACTGACGCATGAGACTCACTCTTGACTTGGGAATGGAGAAGGGAAACAAAGTGACGCAGTCAGGGATGGGGTTTATGTAGTGGACTCGGATAGAAGAGCTGATCTTTGCTCTCTCTTTTTGTTTTTCTCAAGTGGCGGTTGGGGTTTTGATTAATAGAAGGATGAAGGAAGAAGAAAATGATGATGATGAAGAGATTGGGTTCTATGGATGGCAGGCAAGTTAACGAACTGGCGAATAATTGGACTAGGACTAGAGTTAGGGCATGGTGATGATGGATGCAAGGAAGATAACTAGGTCTTGATTGAAAGAGTCTCACCTTCACTCAAGAACCCAGGGTTAGCATGAAGGAGGAGTCTCACCTTTCCAACTTCTACCGATGAAAAACCTCAGCGTCTCACCTTGGAAGAAGGAACCTTTAGAGTCTCACCAAAGGAGGAAGAAGAAGCCTCACACCTCTCAATCTCAAGAGCAATTGAAAACCAAAATTAATTCTCTGATTTTTATTTTTCAACCTCTCCTTTATACAGAGTAAGAGGTTGAAAAAATAAGGACTCTTACAACCAGAATTTTAGGACTCTAAATATGGACTCTTCAAATCAATCATTTGACGAAACCAACTGACGAAACCCACCAAACCAACTAAGACTCCCAAATAACTAGGACTCTTTAAAGAAACATGCACTAAGAGTCCAAATCCGCTAGGATTCTTTCCAAACGACACATGGACTCAATGAACAAAACTCCAACTAATCTAGAACTCCTCATGATGCATGGAAGAGAGTCCAAATCAACTAGAACTCTTCCCCAAACGTCACATGGACCAAATAGACAACTTCTAATCACTTAAAAACTCCTCAACGCCATAAACTCAATGTGATTATATGGCATTGGGACCCAAACTCCAATTGACTCAACCAAACTAAAGGACTCAATCTCCATATGACTCAACATGCCCAAACAAACAAAAAGGACTCAATGTAATTGGGCGTTGAAACACTCGAACCCAATGTAATTATGTGCTGAAAATCTTGGACCCACTGTTATTCGGGCACACCCAAGCAAGGATCCAAACTCGACGTACATCTATCATGACTCGGGCTTGTGCTCCTGCATCAATTCTCCCCGACTGAGAAGAACTCGAGTCCGTCGAGTTGAGGCTGAAAAGCTCATGTAAATCAAGCGATCGAGGAGGACGCCTAGGCGGTCGATAAGTGAAACAAAGCTGCATGAAAAAGCTCCGTGTGTGCTGATCCGCTGGGCACCCCGATGTGGGTGCATGCGCACAGCTGGTGCACGCGAGGCTGATGTGCACGGACTAATGCGGGCTGCCAACTGAAGAGGCATGCTGATATGGGCTAATGCATGCTGTAATCCGTTGATCGCCATGATCTGAATTTATGAATTCCATAAAGGAATCTTGAAAATCAGCAAACGAATATCTTTTCAGACTTACATAAAACTCCTTCAGTCAAAGAACTTAAAGATCTTGTTGAAGGTGTTGCTTGTGCTCCTCTCGGCTTTGACTAAAAATCAGATTATTCACCTCGAAATCTGATAGTATCTCTTCTAAAATTTCAGAACCATCCAATGCGAACACAGTTCCATCTTCATGTTTGGTCTCCGCTGAATTTTCTAAACTATCTTCCTTGGGTAATTCTTTTGGAGTTACATCAAAAAAATAAACTAAAATAGGCTTAGATTTAGATAGTATCACCTCTGAAATTTGTTCTTCCACGTTGTCTTTCACCTTGTCCTCAACCTCAGTAGGCTTAGGAGAAACTTCAGGGGAAGGAGAAGTTATCTCAACGGCAGGGACATCATCAGACGATGCTTCTGAATTTTCAAGGCTAGCGCAAAGATCTTCAAAATTCTACTGATCTTTAGTGGAACAAATGTCAGCGAGGTGCCCTCGGCCACCGCACTTGGAGCAATCGGGTTTGCTTCTTCTTTGCGGCATGAGACTCATTATTTTTTTCGCTGAATTTTATTATTCCTCACTCTAGATATGTACCCCTATTTGTAGAAATTTCAAATCTTATGGATGGAGAAATACCATGAGGAAGGAGTGCCTTTGTTGCTGCGTTCTAAAGGTCGTCGCCCAACTTGTGGTTTGACACGGCTACAACGTCATAATTCTGCCTCCACAACATCCATCTTCCATGATTGAGCAGCCATTTGATTTTGAACTTCATCCATCAGATCATCTCGTTGTCGTTCGATGTTGTAGGGATAGTATTGATCGTCATAGTAGGGATCATTATAATAGGAATCATAATAGTAGGAACGACTTCTTTTTGTACTCATGTGGATCGATTTGCTCTGATACTAATTGACGTAGTCGGGGATGGGGTTTATGTGGTGGACTCAAACAGAAGGGCTGATCTTTGTTCTCTTTTTGTTTTTCTCAAGGGGCGGTTAGGATTTTGATTGATGGAAGAATGAAGGAAGAAGAAGATGATGATAAAGAGATTGGGTTTTATAGATGGCAGCCAAGTTAACGAACTTGCAAATAATTGGACTAGGGCTAGAGTTAGGGCGTGGTGATGATAGATGCAAGGAAGATATTAGGAAGATAACTAGGTCTTGACTGAAAGATTCTCACCTTCACTAAAGAACCCGAGGTTGGCATGAAGAAGGGTCTCACCGTTCCAGCTTCTGCCGATGAAGAACCTCAGCGTCTCACGAAGAATTTCCAAAGCGTCTCACCTAGGAAGAAAGAACCTTTAGAGTCTCACCAAAGGAGGAAGAAGAAGCCTCACGCCTCTCAATCTCAAGAGCAATTGAAAACTGTTACGGGGGAACTCAGCCACCATGCCCCACGTGACCGGCACGCGCGCCCTAGAAGATTACAGCTGCCCCTTGATCCAGTAACCCGACCCCGAGTCGGATATCTTCGGCCTCGCAGCCCGACCCCGAGTCGGCTGCCCCTTGATCCAGTAACCCGACCCCGAGTCGGATATCTTCGGCCTCGCAGCCCGACCCCGAGTCGGCTGCCCCTTGATCCAGTAACCCGACTCCGAGTCGGATATCTACGGCCTCGTAGCCCGACCCCGAGTCGGCTGCCCCTTGATCCAGCAATCCGACCCCGAGTCGGCAATCTCTCGACAACGACAGGCTGTTCCCCTGAAGCACGCCGCGACCCTCTGCTCCACTACTCCCTGCAACGGTCGTATCCGGCACTGCTCCACAATCTCCTGTAACAGCCGTACAAAGCGGAGCTCCACTACGCCCTGTCATGGCCGTACCCAGCGCTACCCCACGACGCCCTGTAACGGCCATGTCAGTGGCAACTCCATCGTGCCACACGATGACCAACCCCCCAGAAGGACCCCCCAGCCTGGTATATATGCGGCTGGGGGGAGAAGGGGGGAGGTAAGCAAGAACTTCCAGTGCATTCTCTTACTTGCTACAGTTATCTCTCCTTCTCCTCCAATCTCCTCTGACTTGATCGTCGGAGGGCCCCCACTACCCCAGTGGTGGTGCGAGGCTTGCTTGCAGGTTTACCGGTGGAAGGTGGAGCGCAATCAACACCAACCAAGGCAACTCAAACGGAACCCCGTTCACACCGCTGTGCCAATCGTTCTCGGTTTGGACCACCAGCAACAGTTGGCGCTAGAAGGAGGGCCGAATCTCAGAGCGATCGTAATGGCACGGCGAGGTGGTCGTGGAGCTTCCAATGCCTCCGGTCGCGGGGCCTCTCGCGCCTCCGGCCGGGAGGCCGCTGCGTCTCCAACACATTCTCAGCAACACTCCACCGTTCCACCTCCCATTCAGATGGTCGAAGCCGCTCGGTTCGACCAGTTAGCCCAGCAGGTTCGCACCCTCGCGGAGGCAGTGCAGAACCTGCAGGGTGTGATGTCTCGGGCGCCGCAGCGGGCCCAGGGGCCGCTGCTCCCTGAGCGCTCACCTGTCCTCCTCAACCCGCGCTCCTTCCTCTCCCATGGGGAAGAGCGCCGGCGCGAGGAAGATTCTCGAGCACGGTCCATCCTGCCGGGACCTTCCCATCGGAGCTGCGCGGGGTACGAGAGGCGGGCCCGGGCGCGTTCCCAGACCCCCCAGTCCTCCAGGAACCCGCGCTCCAGTCGATCCCCCTCACGCCGCTCCTTGTCTTCCACCCACCGGTCGCGCTCCCTGGACCGGCGGGTGGACGATCTCCACAGGCAACTCCAGGTCCTGAAGGGCCACTCCAAAGATCCCTTCGCCGATTTGGAGATCTCCTCCCAGCCGGCGCTTGCCTCGAGGATCCTGCGGACCCCAAATCCGCCGGGGTTCAAAATGCCGGCGATCGAGCCCTACGACGGGGCGGCGGACCCGCGAGATCACGTCGAGAGTTTCAGGACCCTTATGCTCCTCCACGGAGCATCAGATCCTCTCCTCTGCAAGGCCTTCCCGGCGACCCTCCGTGGCCCGGCAAGGGCGTGGTTCGCCGGCCTGGAGGCTAACTCAATCCAGTCCTTCGACCAGTTTACTCGCCTCTTCATCACCCATTTCGCCGTCAGTAGCCGGCGGCGACTGGTCTCTGACTCCCTCTTTGATGTCCGGCAAAACGAGGGAGAAAGCCTGCGGGATTATCTTACCCGCTTCAACAAGGCTACCCTGGAAGTCCGGAACCTGAGCCAGGAGGTGGCTCTTTCAGCCCTGAAGCGTGGCTTCCGAAAGGGCAGACTCACCTTCTCCTTGGACAAACGCCTGCCGCGGAGTTTTCCGGAGCTGTTGTCCCGGGCGAACCAGTATGCCGACGCCGAGGAAGCGACCGCCCACCGGAGCAAGGAGGCCGCTGAGATCCCTCCAAAGCTCGGGAAGAAAAGGCGAAAAGAGGCACCCCAGAGGAGGAGCCCGACGCCCCAGCGTCGGCGCAGAAGCCCGTCGCCGACGAGGAACCACGGTGCCCCACGCCCTCATTCTCTGTCCCGACGTTTCAACCGGTACACTCCTCTCCTGACTCCCCGGGCCCAGATCCTCATGGAGATCAAGGGGCGGGAGAACCTCCCGGTCCCGAGACAGATGAAGAAGATCCCTGGGAGGAGGCCCTCTCGGGCATACTGTGAGTACCACCGGGACCACGGCCACGACACCGAGATCGAGGCTCTCATCCGCCGAGGGCGTCTCGGTCGATATGTGAACGACCGACGTCCCCCCGCAGACCCGCGTCCGGCCGACCCGGCCCCTCAGGAGCCTCGGGAGCAGAATCGACCCGTCGCGGGCGTGATCCACACCATCACTGGGGGCTACCCCCGACCCGAAAGGAATGCAGGGGGCTCGACTGAGGCGTCCGGAGCAACAGTCGTCGCTAAGAGGCAGAGGGTCGGAAATGTAATCACTTTTTGTGATGAAGATGTAAAGGGGGTTCAGACCCCCCACGATGACGCCATGGTGATCTCCCTCACTATGGCGAACTATGATGTAAGGCGCGTTCTTGTGGATAGTGGAAGCTCAGCTGATATTTTGTTTTACGAGGCCTTCCAAAAGATGAGCTTGTCCCGACAATTGTTGCACAAAATATCCACCCCCCTCATAGGATTCACTGGAGACGCTATCTCGGCCGAAGGTGTCGTTGAGCTGCCTGTGACTGCGGGTGTTGCACCCGCAGAAGCCACGGTGCAGCTCGGGTTCTTGGTCGTCCGTATTCCCTCGGCCTACAACGCTATCCTCGGACGACCCGGGCTGAACGCCCTTCGCGCGGTGGTCTCTACGTACCACTTGCTCATGCGGTTCCCCACGGCGGTCGGGATTGGAGAGGTCCGAGGTGACCAACCGACCGCAAGGCAATGTTTCCTAGCAACTCTCAAAGGGAAGAAGCCCGTAGAAGCCTTAAGCATCGAGTCCCTCGACGCCAGAGACGAGGTGGCCTTGCGGCACGGGGAGCCGGCCGAGGGTATGATCGAAGTTCCCCTCGAGGAAGGTCACCCGGACAGGACGATCCAGGTCGGCGCCAATCTCGACCCGGGAGCTCGGGCCCGGTTGGTGGAATTCCTCCGAGCCAATGTCGATGTGTTTGCCTGGTCGGCGGCCGATGTACCTGGGATCGACTCGGAGGTCATTTCTCACGCCCTCAACGTCGACCCGACCCACCGACCGGTAAAACAGAAGAAGAGACACTGTGCCCCGGATCGGATCCGAGTGGTCGATCAGGAGGTAGACAAGCTCTTGGAGGCAGGATTCATAAGGGAGGTCAGCTACCCCGAATGGCTGGCAAACGTCGTACTTGTCCGGAAGGCGAGCGGAAAGTGGAGGATGTGCGTCGACTACACCGACCTGAACAAGGCATGCCCCAAGGATAGCTTTCCGCTTCCGCGGATAGACCAACTGGTCGACGCGACTTCCGGATATCAGCTGCTGTCTTTCATGGACGCCTTCTCCGGCTACAACCAGATAATGATGGCTCCACAGGACGAGGAGAAAACTGCTTTTATAACAGACCGGGGGCTGTACTGTTACAAGGTAATGCCCTTCGGTCTGAAGAATGCTGGCGCCACTTACCAGCGCCTCGTCAACAAAATCTTCAAAGAGCAAATCGGCCGGAACATGGAGGTGTACGTGGACGATATGCTGGTGAAGAGCCGCCATGCAGACCAGCACATCGCAGATCTGGAGGAGACTTTCGCCACCCTGCGGAAGTTTCGCATGAAGCTGAACCCAGCGAAGTGCGCCTTTGGCGCTTCGGCCGGGAGGTTCCTCGGTTTCATTGTCAACCAGCGGGGGATCGAAGCAACCCGGACAAAATCAAGGCCATCCAAGATATGTCCCCTCCGACCAAAGTGAAGGAGGTTCAGGAGCTCGCTGGGAGGGTCGCCGCGCTCGGACGATTTGTGGCAAAGTCGGCCGAACGCTGCCAACCTTTTTTCAAGATGTTGAAACGCCCGAAAGATTTCCTCTGGACGGCCGAATGTCAAGCAGCATTCGACCAGCTCAAAGAATACTTGGCGTCTCCTCCCCTGCTGTCCAAGCCGCAAGGAGGGGAGATGCTCTACCTCTATCTGGCGGTCTCCCCAACCGCAGTCAGTGCGGTACTGGTTCGAGAAGAGGCAAAGCTCCAGAAGCCTGTGTACTACATCAGCCGGGTCCTACGGGATGCCGAGACGCGGTATACGAAGGCTGAAAAGATCGCCTTCGCGCTGCTGACCGCGACCAGGAGGCTTCGCCCCTATTTCCAGGCCCATTCTGTCACCATCTTAACCGATCAACCACTACGGCAGATCCTCAGCAATCCTGAGAATGCGGGACGGCTGGTGAAGTGGGCAATAGAACTTGGTGAGTTCGACATCCGCTACCAGCCTCGACCCGCCATCAAGGCCCAGGTGCTCGCAGACTTCCTCGCTGAGTGCACGATGCAGGAGGTGGAACCTAGACCGCCGGAAATGCCCAGCCTCGACCTCCCGATCTAGACGCTTCACATCGATGGATCGTCGAACCCAGAAGGTGGAGAGGCCGGGCTGGTCCTTACCAGTCCTGATGGAGTGATAGCCGAGTATGCCTTGAGGTTCGGATTTCCGGTGACCAACAACGAGGCGGAGTACGAGGCCCTAGTCACGGGACTCAAACTCACCAAGGAGCTCGGCATCCGGCGCCTGAAGGTCTTCACCGACTCCCAGCTGGTGGTTGGGCAGGTCCGTGGGGAGTTCGAGGCCCGGAACCCGACCATGCAGAATTACGTCCGGAAGGTGCAAGCACTCATTCCCGACCTCGGCAGTGTCGACATCCAGCAGGTCCCAAGAAGTGAAAATGCCAGGGCCGACAGGTTGTCCCGCTTAGTGGGCGCGGACGCGCACAACTTGTCGAGGGCGATCTACCTGGAGACCCTGGATGCCCCGAGCATCGGCGAGGCTGGAGCTGTGATGGCGATGGATCCGGAGCCGTCTTGGATGGACCCGCTCGTCGCCTACCTCGCCGAAGGGATCCTCCCTGAAGACGAAGATCAAGCTCGGCGACTTGTCAAGAAGTCCGCCCACTACGTACTCCATGAAGGGAGGCTGTATCGGACCTCGTTCACCGCCCCCCTCTTAAGATGCCTCCGCCCCTCGGAAGCGGCCTACGTTCTCGGCGAAGTCCACGAAGGCGTTTGCGGATCACACTTGGGGGCTAGGTCCTTGGCGCACAAGATCATGAGGCAAGGCTATTATTGGCCTACCTTGTTGGAGGACTCAAAGGATCATGTACGGAAATGCGACGCATGCCAGCGCCACGCCAACGTCCAGAGAGTCCCTTCTGTCCCCTTGGCACCAATCACTGCACCCTGGCCCTTCGCCCAGTGGGGAATGGATATCCTCGGACCATTCCCCGTCGCTTCAGCTCAGCGGAAATTTTTGATTGTTGCAATCGACTACTTCACCAAGTGGGTGGAGGCAGAGCCGCTGGCCACTATCACGGAGGCGCAAGTCCGGAAGTTCGTGAAAAAGAACATCATCGTCCGATTTGGGGTACCTCGGGTCCTCATCTCGGATAATGGTCGACAATTCGACAACAAGCATTTCCGTGACTTCTGCGAGGAGTTCGGGATCGAGCATCGGTTCACATCTGTGTCGCATCCCCAAACCAATGGCGAGGCCGAGGTCACGAATCGGACAATCCTCCAAGGAATCAAAGTGCGAATCGGTCGGACGGGGCAAGCTTGGGTCGAAGAGCTCGAGAATGTCCTTTGGGCGTATCGGACCACGCATCGGACCCCTACCGGGGAGACGCCTTTCAGCCTAACCTATGGCACGGAAGCCGTTGTCCCCGTGGAGCTCGGACTCCCCTCACCTCGGGTGGCCGCGCACCGACCCGAGGCCAATTCGGAGCAACTCCGAGGGAACCTGGATCTCTTGGAAGAAGCGAGGAAAATGGCGCAGGTTCGGATGGCGATGTATCAACGGAGGGTGGCCCGATATTACGACTCCAAGGTCCGACCGAAGCTTTTCAGAATCGGAGATCTGGTGCTAAGGCGAGCTAAAGCATCTCAACCTGCGGAAGGTGGGAAGCTAGCGCCAAATTGGGAAGGCCCGTATAGGGTTCGCTGGGTAAACCGACCTGGCTCCTACCAGTTGGAGGCCCTAGATGGTCGAGAAATTCCAAGGAGCTGGAATTCCGCTAACCTGCGGATGTATTACCAGTAGAACGACAATGCCAGAAAGATAGTTCAAAAATGTACAACACTTTTCATTTCAATAATTTCTGGTTACAATGGCGTGCTCGTATGATTACAAGGAATTCCCAGAGGGGAATTAGGGTGTAAAGAAAGTAAAGAAGAGGTGGAGACTCCGAGGGGCTGAAGATCTGGGATCCCGAAACCTCCATCTGAAGCGGCTGCAATCCCGCCGGAAGTGGGTGCTTCCAACCGGAGGCGCCATCGGCGTCTCACGAAAAAGACAAGGAGCCGCCGCAGACGAAGCTCCCGCTGCCTCCAGGGGAACGCCACCTCCAAGGGATATTCCGGTCCTCCCCAGTGTTAGGGGAGAGAAGGAATCCAAGGGAGAAGAGCATATGGAGGCGCGGTCCCGGATCAGGCGCCTGGTGCGGAGCTCAATCGGGAGGCCGAACTTCAAGGAGGGGAGACGTGATCCCGGATGAAACGCCTAGAGCGGAGTTCCGCCGGGGAGAACCTCCTTGTTGATCCCAGATGAAACGGCTAGTTGGCGGAAGTCGTGAAGGGCGCGCCTCCCGTTCCTCCAGCAGGGGTCTCTCAGCCACGCGCCGGAGAGGTCCACGATCCATGGCAACCTGAACAACTCCGGCTTGGCAGGCTCCACCGTACCTGCACCTATATTTATAGCCGAACTGTGGCCCCCCGGTCGTCCTGATGCGGGTGGCTCCAATAAATGCGGGCGCATCGAATCCGGAGCCGTTCCAGCTCTCGAGGCGTATCTTCCCGCGATTTCCTAAGCGTCATTCTCCTTAGTCGCATTCTTTGTGCAGGACACTCCGGGTGGCGTGTACCCCTAGGTCCATGTATCTCCGCTCGCGCCCAGGCCGCATCCGCCTCGAAGAACGCGCGTATCGCGGCCGCTTAACTGACACTCCTTGCAAGCAGCAACAGGCGATCCGATTTCCCAGGTAACGCCTCAATTAGCATTTAATGCCCTTCTGGTGTTCCCCAGGCGATGCTTGGAGAGGAGGAGAAACACGATCGCAGCTTGTCACGGAGAAACCCCGTCGAGCGGCAAGCGACAGGCGCGCGACCAACGAGCGGAATTTTTCGAGGCTCGGCCCTCGGATGCCAGGCTAACCCGATGATCATCCCGGGAGCAGACTAGCCTGAAGCCCCGACCGGTCGCCTCGGCTTGCGCCAGCCTTGGCCGACCAACGAGCGGAATTTCCCGAGGCTCGGCCCTCGGATGCCAGGCTAACCCGATGATCATCCCGGGAGCAGACTAGCCTGAAGCCCCGACCGGTCGCCTCGGCTTGCGCCAGCCTTGGCCGACCAACGAGCGGAATTTCCCGAGGCTCGGCCCTCGGATGCCAGGCTAACCCGATGATCATCCCGGGAGCAGACTAGCCTGAAGCCCCGACCGGTCGCCTCGGCTTGCGCCAGCCTTGGCCGACCAACGAGCGGAATTTCCCGAGGCTCGGCCCTCGGATGCCAGGCTAACCCGATGATCATCCCGGGAGCAGACTAGCCTGAAGCCCCGACCGGTCGCCTCGGCTTGCGCCAGCCTTGGCCGACCAACGAGCGGAATTTTCCGAGGCTCGGCCCTCGGATGCCAGGCTAACCCGATGATCATCCCGGGAGCAGACTAGCCTGAAGCCCCGACCGGTCGCCTCGGCTTGCGCCAGCCTTGGCCGACCAACGAGCGGAATTTCCCGAGGCTTGACAACCCTCGGATGCCAGGCTAACCCGATGATCATCCCGGGAGCAGACTAGCCTGAAGCCCCGACCGGTCGCCTCGGCTTGCGCCAGCCTTGGCCGACCAACGAGCGGAATTTTCCGAGGCTCGGCCCTCGGATGCCAGGCTAACCCGATGATCATCCCGGGAGCAGACTAGCCTGAAGCCCCGACCGGTCGCCTCGGCTTGCGCCAGCCTTGGCCGACCAACGAGCGGAATTTCCTGAGGCCTAGCCCTCGGAAGAATTTTCTGAGGCCTAGCCCTCGGATGCCTGGCCTAGCGCCGGAAGAATTTCCTGAGGCCTAGCCCTCGGATGCCTGGCCTAGCGCCGGAAGAATTTCCTGAGGCCTAGCCCTCGGATGCCTGGCCTAGCGCCGGAAGAATTTCCTGAGGCCTAACCCTCGGATGCCTGGCCTAGCGCCGGAAGAACTTCAAGAGTCAGGAGTCGGCGAGATGCTACCAAGAGTTAAAAAGAAAAAAGACGAAAGCGAGATGAAGAAACATTCAACTTGCATTAACTTTCGTTGTTTCAGGGCCGAGACCCATACAACTTGGCAAAACGCCGACATACAAAGAAAAGGACAACGGAGGGTACAGAAGGTCAGCGACAACCGCCATACGCCATAAAGAAGGCGGGGAGCTCGAAGCGCGCGCGCCTCTCCGAGGGATGGCAACAATCTCGAAGCATCACTTCCTTCACCCGTTCCCCTTCTGGTTCCAGGCTCGGAAGTGGGGGGCTACTGTTACAGGGGAACTCAGCCACCATGCCCCACGTGACCGGCACGCGCGCCCTAGAAGATTACAGCTGCCCCCTTGATCCAGCAATCCGACCCCGAGTCGGCAATCTCTCGACAACGACAGGCTGTTCCCCTGAAGCACGCCGCGACCCTCTGCTCCACTACTCCCTGCAACGATCGTATCCGGCGCTGCTCCACGATCTCCTGTAACAGCCGTACAAAGCGGAGCTCCACTACGCCCTGTCATAGCCGTACCCAGCGCTACCCCACGACGCCCTGTAACGGCCATGTCAGTGGCAACTCCATCGTGCCACACGATGACCAACCCCCCAGAAGGACCCCCCAGCCTGGTATATATGCGGCTGGGGAGAGAAGGGGGGAGGTAAGCAAGAACTTCCAGTGCATTCTCTTACTTGCTACAGTTATCTCTCCTTCTCCTCCAATCTCCTCTGACTTGATCGTCGGAGGGCCCCCACTACCCCAGTGGTGGTGCGAGGCTTGCTTGCAGGTTTACCGGTGGAAGGTGGAGCGCAATCAACACCAACCAAGGCAACTCAAACGGAACCCCGTTCACACCGCTGTGCCAATCGTTCTCGGTTTGGACCACCAGCAACAAAAACCAAAATTAATTCTCTGATTTTTATTCCTTTATATAGAGTAAGTGGTTGGAAAAATAAGAACTCTTACGAACCAGAATTTTAGGACTCTAACTAAATATGGACTCTTCAAATCAATCATTTGACAAAATCAACCAACGAAATCAACTAACGAAACTAACTGACGAAATCAACTAACGAAATCAATTGACGAAATCAACTGACGAAACCCACTAAACCAACTAAGACTCCCAAATAACTAGGACTCTTTAAAGACACATGCACTGAGAGTGCAAATCAGCTAGGACTCTTTCCAAACGACACATGGACTCAATGAACAAAACTTCAAATAATCTAGAACTCATGACGAATGGAAAAGAGTCCAAATCAACTAAGACTCTTTCCCAAACGCCACATGGACCAAATAGACAACTCCTAATCACTTAAGGACTCCTCAACGCCATGGACTCAATGTGATTTCATTGCGTTGGGACCCAAATGCCAATTGACTCAACATAACCAAACTAAAAAACTCAATCTCCATATGACTCAAACACGCCCAAACAAACAAAAAGGACTCAATGTAATTGGGCGTTGAAACATTCGAACCCAATGTAATTATGTACTGAAAATCTTGGACCCACTGTTATTCAGGCACACCCAAGCAAGGATCCAAACCCGACATACATCCATCATGACTTGGGCTTGTGCTCTTGCATCACAAAGCATGTCACAAGAGTGAGGCGAGGGGGAGATTATCTACAGCGAGAGGGATGCCTCGCAAGCCAGGTTTTGAGCCAGATTTAGTTGGGTCGAGGCAAGGTCTGCTAGCAAGGCAAATTCCATAGGCCCAAGCCTGATCTAGCCCAGCCTTGACACTTCAAGCCTAAAAATTGGAATCAAGTTGGCCCGAGAAAAAAAAAAGAGCCCCAGCCTGACCCAACCCTACCAAAATCAGTTGGTTGTAGTTAGGCTTGCCCGACCCAACCCAATTGGGCCCAACAAGACTAGACCAAACCAGACAATAAGGGCAAGGGAGAGAGGAGGATAAAGGGGTTCCTGCCACCGACCAAGGAGCCGGGTTCTAGCTAACAACCATAAGACAAGAAAGAGACATAAAGGAAGGGGTTCCCTCAAAGGCTGGGGATGAGAGAGAGAAATGGGACGGATAAGATCTAATGGGCAGCCCAAGGAGAATAGAGAGGGGAGGAAGAGGAGGTTCTGTCTGACAACCAAGGGACTAGAGATAGAAAGCAAGAGGAGGATGTCAAAAATGTTGATAGACCAAGGAGCGACAAAAATTAGCGGAGCAGGTGGTGGGGTTGGGAAAAGGAGCATTAGAAACGAAAGAGACCGATTAGGGTTTCTCCTATCCTCTTTACTTTTTCCATTTCAAACTTTGAAACATAATATATAAATTAGATAAGTATAACTTCAAAAATACATATGAAATATTTGCAAAACTATTAGGATGGATTGGGTAAGGCTAAAATCGGAGCAAGCCCGAGCCCAGCCCAATTGTAAATCAAACCCAAAATTTTAGGCTTGGCCCAACCCATCATGCTGAAAACCCGACCAGACATACCAAAAATTTGGGCCGAGCAAGCCAAGTTATTTTCCACAAGTCTAGAGCTGTTGCATTTCACCACTTTATATTTGGATTCCTTTTGACACCCATTTACTTTTCCCCCGTGCGTTACGCTTGGCTGGTGTAAACTATCATAAAAAACGACGCAGTTGCTTTGCATTAAAGATCTCCTTTAATGTCTTTTGAAGATGCATATACAAGTTCTTGAGGTCAATTTAACCTTTCGCTCATGATGCCATAGTATGCAATTTTAGTATGGTCATACTACACAATTTTTCTAATCTGATCCATTTCTCAAATTGTCGGTCAACATTGCTATGAATTAAAATAATGATCTGTATCTTGCTTGAGAACTTCTTTATGGAAGGGAAAGAAAGATGGCTTATAAACAGTTGTGGCAAGAAGAATGGTTTAGATGGGCCTCCACACTCTATCCTTAACACACTAGGAGATTATGATACATGAAATTATAACCAATCATATTAATGCATTCGCATTAAGAATATAGATATGGAGGAATCATGACATGATCAGGCATGATACTGCAAGATGCTTGTAAAGAATACATAGGCCAACTATAAAAGGTAATTACATACAAACTCACTCAAAGGAATGTCAGATAAAATAGAGACAACTTGTTGAACACATTGTATTATGATGCTTATAGTTTATATGCTACTGTAAACTACAGCATCAACCCTTTCTATACAGCAATTTTTTCCATAGCACTTTGAGATTGACTTGCAAATTAATTTCCCAACACAGATATTCAACTAAGGTATCTTGTCACTCTTTCTACTTTTGCATTTCACCAATTTAAGTTTATATTACTTATAACACAAACTCCATTATTTCTACTTGTATGATGCATTTTCAACCACGAGTCTATGGGATCAAATTTTCCAAATAGACCAGGTTTAGAGCTCTTGAACATTGCTAGATAGTCTGAGAAGCTAATTTGTGACTTCCCTGCTAGAGTGATCGTCTTGAGTGGATGAGTCAAAGTCAACGCAGCATGATTAAGATTACATGACACAATTTTGAAAGTTTTCATATTACTTGCACCAACTCAAGCCTTATAGAATGCAAAACTTGTTAGATCGCTCATATATCCAATTACTAGAAATAATGTTCTTTATATCTTAACGGACATGTTTCATCTTAAGTATCTAAATTTTCTTAATCCTTCAAGAACAATGACTTTTAACTGTTATGTACATTGTTATGATTAGCTTATCCCAATCCTTTCTCACAATTTCTGTCCATGAATTTCAAGTGCTCTCCTTAGCCCTTCAATAAAAATTTGAGCTCCTCGACATACTGTGGACTTCTCAAATCTTCAATGCACATTTTCGCATCTCATTTGGTTTCAACAAATATCATCAATTCTTTCACATCCAACTGTTGGCCTAACCAAACATCAACTTTAGCATTATCATTTGCACGCCCTAGCTTATCATCTACAGTTTCAAGTCCATTGTCTTCCAAAAATCTCCTTCATAAACTTGAATTAATATTTATTCTTGTTTCAGATGCATCAGTGAGCATAATATTATCCATTAATAACATATCCCACAGTACCTCCTCTTGAGCATCAGTAGTAAACTCATATATGAGTACGGTGATGGATAACAACCAAAGGCTAACTCCTTCTGCAAACACTATGTTTGAAAATTAGCATGTCTCACCAAATCTAGTTTCAAAAATTTCCCATAGCTCCTTCATGCATGTTCTTTGCAATTTAGATGTTCTCTTAGAATGCTCTTCCTTTAAACCCACTAAATTACCTCTCACAGTACTCCCATCAGATATTTGCTCCATGTAGACAATATTATAGTGTTCTTCTTCTCTTTGGATCTTTTCATCAACTAAGCTAGCAAGAAATCAGGCATCCACGGTTAAACTTCATGATGTAGAAGAAAAATTGATTCTTTGATCTTCTTGTCAAGTATTCTGTGATTTTCTTCCAATTAGAAGGGCATGATGCAGCTAAGAGTAAAGAAGGAGATTATTAGTTAGAAAACAAAAGGAGTATAGAAAAGAAAGAAAATTAAAAAAAGGAAAACACAAAATCTCTATTATAACTTATAATCAAGGGACATTTGTTGTTTTGCCAAAGTTCTCCTGAAATACTGCTTTTTGGAAGAGTGTCGATTATCAGAATCCAAACATTCTAATATGACTCATTTTTATATGCTCATAATGTTGATAGACATAGTTGAGTTTGTTTAATTACATTTATAAGTTATCAGTTAACTGGCTAAAAACTTAAGCAAGCGAGGACAGTGTGAGTTTCAAAGATGTCAGAAGTAAGATTTCAGGATTGTTATATTAAATAGACAAGAAGTCATAATGGAAGTGTCAAGAACTCAAGATATTGTACAAACGTATATAACATCTAATTGAGAATAGCAAATTCATTCTTAAAATCTTCTGCAATATAATCTCACAATCATCCAGCATATTTCAGTCCAAGTTAGGACCTTATATCTTACTTTCCCTGCAGAGCAGTTCCTAAATAAATAGCAATAATGTCAGACCGTCCCTGAGAGAATATCTTGTTCTTCAAACCAGTTATTAGACTTATATTCTCCACTTCTTCATCTGGTTTCTTAACCAAAGCATTCTGAATAAATTTAAAACTAACAACTGTCAATTTTTCCCATTTACTTTTTTGTGGAGAAGACTTTAGTTGAAAGAGCCATATAAGTACACCTTAACCCAAATGCATGATGCAACATAAACAAGTAAATCAATACCACTCAACTAGCAAAAGTATTCTGACACACTAAATCAGTTTTTATCAGATCTGCATACCAGCATTAAAAGCTTGTTTGCCCCATCAGCAACAGCAGCAAAGCCCTCAAACTGATCTGGATCAAAATCCATCAGTGCAGCAGTTAGATATTCCCCAGCAGGAGTTGTCTTTGTTTTGTCATTGCCTGCTTTTACAAGAGCTCCTGTGCTTTCAGTTTTATCCAGGGCTGCTGGCAATGGAAGGACATCTACAGTGCGTCCTTTGCTCCTATCACTCCTGTCAATTTATAACAAGGCATACATCTCACTACCATGAAAAGTAGCTGACCATGACATTGAACTTACATCAATCTTCAGATACTTATTATACCTGCTTAAATCCTGCCCCTGTATGTTAACTGATTTTTTGGCAGATGGACTCGACACCTATAAGGCCAATAATCAGTATGAGAAGTTGAATTGTAAGATTTATTACAAAATTTTATATCTACTGAAAAGCATATAAGCATTTTTGACTATATCACCCTTGGTAGCAGGAACTTTCTACATAGGATAATGCACCAGCTTCAGAATCTTTTAGGAATCTCAAACCCGCACCCACACCTGCTCCTGATTATGGCAACTAAGGTTTAACCCAAAGCTAATAAAAGCCAGGTTGCAGATCACATCATCGAGGATTCCAAAGGCAAATAGAGCGCCTTGGTCAACTTTATAAAAAGGGCTATCTAAGCATTTAACTTATGGCTTCAATGACTATACAATGCCAAATCATTTAAGTGTTACCTACTTGCACATTAAGAGGCCAACCAATCCACAACCATTTAAGCATTAGCTGCTTAACTACTTAAGTGCCACTTTATCTGCTAAACCATTCAAATGATGATAAAAAAATAGATACGGAAGATTAGACAATCTATTATTTTATTTTACTTGTTATTAATATGATATTTTGGAAGTAATATTATATTATTTTAATTATTATTTATTTATTAATATTATGATAATGATATTTAAGAAATAATATCTCACAAACTAGCCAATATGACATAATTATTAGACTGTTCTTATGCTATTTAACCTTGCTTCTTTTCACGACAATCTATGATCCTTAATGTAATGTATGAGACTTGTGTATCCTGAGAATGAAAAGTGTTTTCTTTCCCTACATGCATGCATCCACTCTAGCCTCTTCTCACAAACTAGCCAATATGACATAATTATTACACTGTTCTTATGCTATTTAACCTTGCTTCTTTTCACGACAATCTATGATCCTTAATGTAATGTATGAGACTTGTGTATCCTGAGAATGAAAAGTGTTTTCTTTCCCCCCCTCCTCTGCCCTCCCCCCTTCTCTTTCCCCCCTTTAATCACTCATTGAAACCATGTACACCCCTCCTCCCCCCCCCCCTCCCCTTCTTTTTGTTTCCTCTGTCTTTATTTCTTTTTGATGAAATCTTATATATCCATATACAGAAATATTTTTAATGGATTCGTTTTTAAAAAATTAAATATAGGCATTTTAATCAAAAATTATTCTTTCATACATGTCCCTGTATTCAGTTTTTCCTTCTTATAGAGCAGTCACTTGCATAGGTGTACGAATCTGTCGCAATATTGCTCTCACCAGACAGCAACTAACATCATGATTTTCTTTTTCCCCCTTAAGGTACCTGTGGTGAGCCACTGAATGCTGACTTCTCCGTTAGTCTGTCAAACAGCTTCTCATTCTCCTGATGCAATTTCTGCATAAGAAACAAAATTGAGAATAAGATTCAAATAAAAAGGGAGACTAACTGAAAGAATGAAAGTGGATAAATAAATCACTAAGCAGCAATTGGGAGTGTGTGAATCGCATGTAAATAAATGAATAAATCCCGCAATACACTATCTTCTCGTGCCCAATTTTCTTCTCAAACATTATACTGGTTGATGGATCACAATCATCCATCTAATACTCCTCCCCCACCCCTAGATCAGCCACATGCATTGCACATGAGAAATGCTAATTATGGTCCTGAAATGTAAAGGTACAATAAAACTACCATTCATGCAAAACTAAATAAAGGAATTAACAGATCACGTATTAGAACAACATGATTATTATCAAAAATGTCATATGACTAATTGTTGTAATGTTCGAAGGTAATATCAGACCTCAATAAGCGCATCCCTCTTGAGAGTTCTTCCTCAAGTTTTTTGGTAACCAGTGAAGAATCAACACTGTCCTCCACTTTTGGAGTTGAAAGAACCCCTGCAGACCCAGAGTCGGACCCAGCAGTCGATCTAGCATCATTAGAGTGAAGGGCCTCATTAAGCTGGAACTCAATACCCTTAATTTTGGTCTACATTATAATGGAAAAAAAAAAGTGTGTTACTGCAAAATAATGTAAGTATATTTCCAAATTTGTTAAAGATTCATTATGCGTGCATCATTCCATTAATTCCAGGTAAAGGAACTTGAGGCATTTGATCAAAAAACACAATCAATATGCAGGCTAAAGAATTAACAGCAAACTTGACATATAAACATGCAAAAATGATGAGTACACAACAAACAACTTAATTTCGTAATAGCTGCTTATCACATACTATTATTGAATATCTCAGGATGATTCACTGTGCACTTTCCAACTTATGACTTTAATTTTGTAAATCAAAGTTATAATTGATAACATATTTGCATGATAAGAAGCTTCTGATGAATGACCAGATCATACTCGGAAATCCATAATTAGGCATTATTAGCAATTGTAAGTTTTTATATTGTAACTCCTATCAGTTTCTCTGGAATTACCAAATTTTATGTCATTCTGTGTGACTGAACCTACTCAATGCAAGACAAGAGGCAATTAGTTATAAATATTTTTGTTTGTGAGAACTGAGAAGGCAGGTAAGACTCAGATCTCAAAACCAGAGAAAAATAAGACCAAATTCAACAAATCCACATAAAAGGTCAAAAAAAGGGTTTACTTTTGGCACTACAAGCATAACAAAGCACCATTAAAAACTACAATGTTCGATTTAGCTTTCAAAAATTGGTCACTTGGCACTTCTTTTGTAGGCAAAGGAAAATTGCACTCTCCTGAAAAATAGAAATAAAAAAAAACCTGCATCCCCCGAAATGAGGTCCATAAAAGACCTCAGGAACTAAAAAGAATATCGGCACTCCGTAACAGCACCAACAGCCATACCAGCAAGCCAGTCAGCTGGTAGGATTCAAAGGATATTAAGGAGCAAAAGATGACAGAGGAAATCCCACCATTTCACCACATTTATCCAGTATATGATACTTCAGGAATCAACATCCAAACATTAGAAGTGCCATTTATTTGCTACTAGAAGGACTTTTGAATGCACAATGTGCGGTTGTTTCTACTTAATCTATAATTTTAGAATGCTACAACTAATGTTCGCCGAACCAATACTAGACTTGTACCAGTTGGCTACATGTATGGTATGGTATCAAATCGGTACCATACTGACATAATACACCATGGCGTATAGGTCAGCTGACCGGTACATCATTTTCTTTTTTTTATTTTCAATTCTTTTTTTTTCCACTCATAATTTTCTCAATAATTGTTGTCTGATTTGTAATTTTACCGTTGTTTTGATATCATTTTACCATGAAATGGAATTGAAGTACATAAATGGAGTACATATGTATAAGTAAATGATTTATAATTAAATATACATTTAACACAACAAATTGAGTGCTTTAATGTATTTAAAAGTACAACATAGTGTCAATATCCCTTGTAGACGTCGGGATCGCGTTTGTAGTCCAAGCTTGGCACGATAGACCAAGACTCGTAGAGCAATACCTCATACTCCTGCATCATTATCCTCCCATAATATATGCTTGTTGAATAGCTATCCTAAGAGAAGTAATCTATGCACCCCGGATAGGTACCCTATGAGGAGTCATCTGTCCAAAAACTAGCCCATATGAAGATCCAGCATCAAAATCGGATCCATAAGATGGTTGAGGCTATGAAAGATAGTCCCCACTTGAATACGATGAACCACATCCATATAGGTCATAGCCTGCTCTTCTATTTCTATTTTACGAAGGAACCAATTGTGCACTCCATGAAAAAGTGTAAAGGGCCGAAGCATGCTCAGATCACAGCTTGCCAAGAACTCATTATTTTGGGCATCACAGCCACTCCAAAAAGCAACTCCAATGAGCTCTCCACTTGTGATCCTTCTATAATTCATACTGAGTTAATGCTACTGTGACTCCTTTCAAATCTCTCACTGTACCTATGCATCTTTGCCTCATTTACATTCTTTATCTTTTTGGTACAACTCATTTACATCTTGATTGATCTTGTAGGGAAACTTCACTAAACTGAGCCTTATGTAATACATCAAATATAACTGGACTACATT
This sequence comes from Phoenix dactylifera, assembly GCF_009389715.1. Taxonomy (NCBI): domain Eukaryota; kingdom Viridiplantae; phylum Streptophyta; class Magnoliopsida; order Arecales; family Arecaceae; genus Phoenix; species Phoenix dactylifera. The sequence goes on from NW_024068169.1 coordinate 34,030, forward strand.
TGAAAAGTTAAAGTTCTTGTATCCTTTCTTTGGCTTAAAAGGTGGCAATAGGATTAGGCAGGCCCCCAAACAACTCTCCTTCAAGCCAACAATCTGAAGACTCTTATATGCAATTGAACTGTCTAGCAAGCACTGGCATGGGGAGTTTAGTTTTGGACTACACAGCAAGAGATGTCAGAGCATTAGAGAGAACAGATGGGAAAGTTCCCGACCTCCCTTTGAATTTACAAATTACAAGTTTTACTTATTTGCAATTTGTTTAAAGCTGCTTATTTCACAACTTCAAGTATTTTGCCATTTTCAGATATACTATTTCATTGCCACAATTGGAGTAAAAATTTATCAATTTACTAGTTAACATGTTAATCCTTTTATCTAACAGATTTTTCTTATTAACCTAATCTCTATCTAATTTGGAGTCATCTTAACATTTTTATAAATTGTGATCTGCTTATCAAGATCTTTCAAATGGTCCACTTGTGTTCCTGCCTTCTAAGTCCTGTGCGTACAAACATGCCATGGTCACTTGTAAGTGGTCTTTCCCAATCTTTCCTTGATAGGAAAAAGAATTACATAAAGCACAAACAGGAATGACTAAAAACCAGCACATGTTAAAGTTCTCTCTCTAAATATGGCCAGCATTCGCAACGGAATATGTCAGGTACAAGCCAAGGAAAAATAAGAGAGAAATAAAAAACAGGAATTATTTTCCATTAAGTATGATGAACAAATAGTTAAGGAAAACATAAGCATGAAATAGAACTGCAACAGTTTTCTGTAGTGAAAGTTGAAATTTCCCCATTTTAGTTGCTTATAATCCAAGTAAGGATTAAAAGAATACCGGCAATTGTAACAGCAGCCCTCATTAAAGCTAACTGAATTTTTCTGAAAAATTAAGAAAACAACGGCAAAAATTTACAAAAACAGATCTTCCTTGTGGTTATGAAAAATAAAGCATAAAAGTTCAAGATATGTGAAATGGGAAGGTTATGCTTCAACTGTGAAATCATAATGTATCAACTAAATTCTTTGAAGGGAGGCTAAATTGAAATCATTCATAGATCTGCATAGAACTTATCAAGATACAAGCCAAACAGAATCTACAACTTTGTGCACTATGAAGGAATACACATTCCAGAGTATATGCATCCTGTTTTAATATAAATGCACCTTGTTTTAATATATTAAAGACAAGAAGCTTTACCTGCAGGGCCTGAATGGTTAAATCGCGTTCATGTATCTGCATTTTCTGCTCTTGCTCCAGTTGCAAAAGATGAGCAACTTGATTCCTAAGTTGAGTGTTCTGCTCTTTCTCGATTTTTTGTTTGTCCGCCAATAGTATATTTTCTGACTGCAATGAAATAAGAAGAAAAATGTTTCAGCCATTCCATCCATTCACTCACTGTGCATTATTAGTTATAAGAGTTGACCCATGCTATTCAACAACCATGGATATTTCCATCTCAATATCTTTTATTCTTATAGCACTTCCATGTGTCGTCATATTAATGTACAAAGACCACTTTGAAAAACCTATATCCCTGGAAACAACAGAAGACAATAGAATATGATTTTTAAAACCAATGAGCAAATTTTGTTATCATGCTTGTCTTATGTTTAAGGTCATAGCACAGATAAATTGCATTTATATCTTTGTTTAAAGTATATATTTTATTTTAAAGAAATAAGCATGTGCACATCATCATCAATCATGTTCAAAGCAAAATAAGCTTCAGGACATTAATTTCTTTTGGTGAACTCATATAAAGTGTTTATTTTATTTTTAATAAAATATCTACTCTATTCAAGATCAATCATGTTCCTAACAAATTAATTTTCAATTCAAAATAATAATAAATATTTTCCATCACAGGAAAGAAAAATGGTAAGAGGAAATGCACATGGCCAATATATTCATTCACAATATGCAAAGCTAATTAAAGGTAACTTAAACAATACAATTCTCATTACGACATTTGTAAATATTATGCTGGCAACTGACTATATTGTGACAACATATTCTCATTCTCTTTTTTTTTTTTGAAACCAAAAGACAACAATATCCCTAAATAAGGAAAAGTCAGATCTGCAAGCACTGGCAATATGGTATGAAAAAAAATATATACAAATGTTGTTACATGACCTACAAGGTTGTCACACTGCAGTATCTTCGCTAATTCATACATCAGCCCTAGATAATCATGACTATATTTAGGCTCCTTGGCATTGCTTTTGGAGGACCAAAAAGGCTTCTTGGAGGGTGATATTGAGGTGTTTGGTAAAATTTTTGAAACAACTTTCTAGCTCTCCAATAACTCAAAAAGGTCCTACCAGGGGCCAAAGTTCCAATTAGGAACCTCTAGGGAAAAGCTCTACTTGAGATGAGTTGGGAAGCTATTTTCTGGGGTTTCACTCGAAAGCCCTAAGTTCAAGACCGACAATAAATTTTTTTTACGAGATTAATTTAAATATTTTTATTGTGATAATCATTTAAGTTGGTGTATATTTATTGTCATAAAAATGCAATCAAGGATTTGAGTTTCAACATTATAATGATGATGAGGATCTACTCCCCTTCTGACTGTTTAGAGATTCATGTACCATGAGAAGAACAGAGTACGGAACAAAGTCAATATTTATGTTGCTATTAGAGTCAAGAACTATCCAATTTGCTATTATGGTATTCTTTATTACTCAAGTAATTACCCACAAAAAATAATTATATTACTTATTACATTATTTAGGTTAATATTAAAATAATTTATAAGTTACCCTAATACTATACAATAACAGTCTTTGACAATACAATATAACAGCAATATAATATAATATAATATTATTTTCAATATTATTATGTTATAATAATTAGATTATAATAATAATAATATATTATAATAATATATTATAATATGATAATATTATAAAATATTTTTATATTAAAAAAAATAAAAAATTTATTACTTATTATATTATTGTAGATTAAATATCAAAATTAAGAATACAATAATAGTTTTGATAGTACACATAGTTAGGCAATTAAAAGCACTACATAATGTCCTATATTAACATTTTCTTATGCCACAAACACTTTCTCAGTTTGGTTAGCCAACAAATATTAAAGTTCCACAATATTGCAAAAATATAGTTAGCAAATAACAAATGGCATTTTATTAAAAATTGTCCTAGCAAAAGCTCTACTATCCAAAGCTCTGCAGATAAAAGTTGTACTACCTTCAACAACACCAAATGAGACCTTAATCATTTACTGTGACACTAGAAATTCTTTACAATCACAAACATAAATTGCTACACAAGCCCTATCTCATCAATTTGAAAATGTCTTTAGAATGAGGTATGCTAAAAGTAGTCGCCGTTACAGAGCACCATCCAGAACAGGATGCCTTTCCAGACACCTAAGATTAGGCACCCACAACGTTCAGACCTGACTGTCCAAGATTTAATTTCAACAGTTGCCATTGTAAGAGAAAACTATCAATGGTATTTCTTACACATCCATGGAAAAATAGATTGTAAGGCACATGTTTAATCACTGAACTGGTATAATAATAACAAATCCCAACTCCAAATTTGAGATACTTCATTAGGTATTCCGACATTTCAATGCAGCAGAAAACTGGTCTTGTAACCACAAACACTTGAAATCAATTGCATACAACATAAAATATCAAAGTTTCAAAATATGGATTCAGATTGCTATAGCTTGTCATCATTCTCTTACATATAACATATCTCACAAGTGCATGTCTCATTCACTTGACAAATATTCTTATTGTATTACAAGTTACTATAGCTTTTTTTTCCTGTTGCAACGAGACAATTCCAGGATAAAATTTGTTTTGCTTTTAATATATCATAAATGTGACATTGAAGACCAATAACCTAATAATCTGATCCATGTCTGACCTGAATTCTTCAAGCTTGGTTCATTGCAAAATGGAACCTTATGACTTGCGAGTTATCTAGTAGGGTTTATATCACATTGATATCTAAAAGTGTCTAAATTATATATATATGTGCAATTTCAAACTTGATAGTCTGATAAATATATTCTATTTGCAGCAAACACCCACCCTGCTTGTGTCTCTTTATTGGCCTTGTTTTGTACAGAGACATATAATAGAAGGCAGTGTTGTGCATATGTCTCACTTCTCTCTTCTACCCGCTCAAGAGATAGGTCATGATATCATTACCCCTACACCATCCACCCCAACCCACAACATAAAAAAAGGGAAAATTCAAACGCATAATCCACCCCTGTCCACCAGCCAAAGCTCTCGAGATATCATAGGCCCACTGCCTCCAATGAACTTGTTGCCAACCCCCCCCCCCCCCCCAAAAAAAAAAAAAAAACAAAACCACCCATCACTGCCTCATCATCAACAATAGTAGCCCTCCATGTTTATTCCTCAAATGGGAATCTAAATGCAAACCCTAAACAATTCAGATACTATGAACCCTATTCAGATTCAAAGCTGGTTCAAATTAGATATGATTTGAATCTTATCACATATCAACTGCCCTAAATAAATAATTTTATAAGCATATGAGAAGAGAATAAAGATGATGTTTAAAATAGTAGAATCAGATGTCCACATCTGGTGTCTCTGGCTACCAGCTGACTGAATCAGTTCCAAACCATTGGCATCTCTCTGTGGAAGAAAGGCATCTATAAACACCTACTATCTGACCTCACAACATTGGTTTTATCCACCAGTACTTCACTTATATAAATTTTATGTTGCTATAAAGAAATGCTTAAAATTTTTAAACTTCAAAGGTTTAAACAACAAAACAAAATTAAAGGGAGCACACCCTTAACTTCATATCTAGGTCTCTGTCAAAGCTGCAAATTCTTCAACTCTGTCCCTCCATTTTCTGTGCAAGCATAAGTCGTGCATCGTTTCATATATATCATTTTGCATGATAATTACATGTTATGCACAAAAAATTTTAATGAACAATAAAAATGACAAGACCATTAGGTTGTGCTCCATCTGAATATCAACTAATCCTCCAAATTTACAGGAACTCATCATGCATACAAACTTTGGCATAATATCATGAACTAAAAACATATAGAAGAAAAAAATTGAAAGACCTTCAAATCTGTCTGAAGTGTAAAAGAAACTTTCAGGCTTTTTGAACTTCATTGAACAGCAGAATGCATTGGTCATTGCCACCTTTGAGAGCAAGCTTTAGTTCAATAACTTCATTCCTCAGATCATTAACTTCCTTTTCTTTCTCATACAGTTCTTTTCGAGAATCATTAGCCTATGAATCAATAAAAAATATAGAATTAAAAACTGGTTTACATTTTGAACAATGAAAGATCAAAGGATCAAATGAGGAAAATACGAAATTCTTCTGAACAATAGAAATGAGAAGAACTCACCACATCTTTCCATTTTTTAATCGTATCTCGATTTCCAAGGCTTAGTTCAGCATTTCTTGCTCTTGCTGAAAAATTAAGGGTGGACAATGTTTTAGACATATTTGAAGCATTTGGGACAAACATGGATGATCATCAAGGTCTTTGAGTTACCACCTGCCAAAGGAAAAGGAGTGGATGGCTTAGCATACCATGTGATAACTAGGGGAAAAAAAAAGACAAAGCATATGATATACAAATGAATATAGGCCAGACAGACAACGTTCATGCTCAAAACAAGAAGCTTATAGAACATTTGCTGGTGGGTCCCATTCTAAATAACAACTAAAAAAGCATAAAGTTGGGGACTTGCAGATTTTCATGCTTGAAGCCAAGAAGGCATTGTTAATTCTAAGAAATGAAATCTCAATCAATCTTTGAAGTATGTAATGGTTTGTTCAAGAACCAAGTCCCCTACAAATTTGGCATATTAGTAACATGAACACGAACAAAACCAAATAAAATTACTTGAAAAGTGTAATAAGCAATTCCTGTCATTTTGTCCTAAACTGATCAATAACTAGGATAAAACACGGTTCGGGTCGGTAAGTGATTCGCATCAACCCAAACCAAGCTGAACTAAGTGAAACCGGGTGTTCCACCCGGTTTAGAGCGGTTTGGCCCCTTAAAGGCCTCTTGTGCCTTTCTACCAAACCGATACCTAGGAGCATACTGGCCAACAACTAATTCGGTATGGTACAGGTCCATACCATGTTGATCCGACACCGTTTGGTGCTAGAGAGAGAGAGAGAGAGTGGGGGAGAGGGAGAATTTGAGGGAGAAGGGAGGGAGAAAGGCCCATGAAAAGGGGGAGAGGTAGAAACAAAGAGAGGAAGAGGGAGGGAGGGGGGTGAGAGAGAGAAGGGTGGTCGAAGAGGGTCGATAGCTGCCAAAGAGGGGGGAGAGGGAGTAGGGGGAGAGAGCCGGAGGGGAGAGAACTTACCTCATCGCGATGGTTGAGCTGAGGCGAAGCATGGGAAGGAATGAAAATTCCATGGAATCATTGTCAACAACGGCCGGCATCCAAATAGAGAGCGCAGTGGAGCTAGGGTTTCCAAAGGTCTTTGACCGGAGGCAAGCACGAGAAGGAATGAAGACTTCGTGGAATCTTCGAGAGAAGTTGTTAGGGGGGAGGGGATAGCTTTTAGGTCAAACCGGCCTGCATGGCTAAATCGTACCGCTGGATCCTATTCTGAACAATCAGGATACGACCCGTATGGATATCTTAAGTCTGAGAAATTGCATCTTTCCTTACAAGTGCTCTGCTCTTCTATCCTAAAAGAGGAGAGGCTACTTATACATGGGATTGTAATAAAGTTTCTAGAAGGCTTGTCTATTACCTCTTTACCTTATCTCTAAATACTCTGTTTCTCCCTTCCTCTTCTTTTTCCCCTTTCTAGTCTTTCCACTTACATTATCTTCTTCACACATTAATTTTGCATTGATCTACTAGGACATTAATTTTCCCCTTTCTAGTCTTTCCACTTACACATTAATTTTTCCCTAACTAGCAAAACCAGCCACTAGGACATTGCCCTCACTCTTATAAACCACCATACTACTAGCTCTCCTTGACTATAATTATTTTCTCTTCTTTTCCCCATCTAACTACCAATGTGTTTTAACACATAGTATGTATTAGCTAATATTTTCTGAAGATCTTTTGAATAATCTTCATCCATAAATTCCCTACAATCTTAAATTTGAAAGAATAGACAACTTTATGCTAGTCTTAACTCAATTTATTGACTGCTTTTCAGACAACCACAAAAAGACTTTTGAAAACACCCATAACTCCAATAAGATTTATTCATTCACAGCCCAAGGCCTCCTAATTAACCATTTGTGAATCCTAGTCTTGCATACCACAATATGACTCAATCTCATTATGGTATTTCAAATGCACTACAAAACATCAGTAAGCTTCTCAACACCTTTCTTAAAACTAAAGAGTTTACAAATTGCAAACATGGGGAAACAAAGGGAAGAAATGATGCAAGAGTGTTACCAATCTAAAGTCGTTGCAACTAACGAACAGAAAGATCAAAAGAGAAGAGGTGTAAAAAACTGCAAGCACAAATGGGCTTTCATCCAAATCAATCCTAATTGGCTTCATTGATTCTTCTTGACTGTTGGTTCAGACTTCAGATAATAGGGTCATAAGCAGTTAGAGCCCTGAAGAGTGTCAACTAAGGTCCCTCTCCACCTTCATTCCTTACCAAGAGAGGGGGGGCAGTAAAAGGGATCAAGTGGGAAAGAGATAAAGCAAATGAAGCAAGATGGCAGGGCTGCAGGGCAGCTGGTGACAGCAGTACATGGCAGCAGTATCTAGTTACCAGTTAATCAGATGCAAACAGTGAAAAGTGAAAAAATGCACACACGCAGCAGCTATTGTACTATCATAAGCAACAGAAGAGGCCACCGCTGCAGGCAACACAGTATATATGTCCATTATTGCTCCCAATAGTGGACAAAAGCAGCAGGCCAAAAGGAAAAATAGGAGGAAAGGAAACAAAAAGGGAAGAAAAGGTGAAAATAAGGAAAACTAGATGAGAATAGAGGATTAAAAGCATTTTTTAGAAAAAACTATGGGGAGGATTTAGCTCTTTGAATTGAATTGGAATGTAAGATGGTTCTTTTTGATTTTTCTCCTAATTTTGGGAGTTGGTTATTTTTCTTATATCCTCTTGAGCCTTAACTCTAATAGGCACAGGGTAAACCGTAAACCACTGGCTACCTAATTGGTGCCTCCTACTTTTAAATGATGCATGCGTCCATATTGGATTAAGTGGGGATATCCTGATACCACCACTTGACTGATCACCTCCGCTCATCAAAATGCAAGCCCCTTAGCCAATAGTATACACAGAGCATAGAGTACAAGGGGAAAAAAAGCACTTAAAATAGCCAGCCTCTATTGTATTCTAGAGGTCCAGTTAAAGTACAGGAATGAGTTGTAGCCACTATACTCCAAGGGTCAAAAGCATACTCTTTACGATCATCTAGGCGGTGCACCCAAGGTCTCTCCTTAGCTAATTTTGCTGCTCCCAACTTGAAAGAGAGCCTTCTCACCAAACTACATGCTCCTAGCTCAAACTAGATCGATGGTCCATAGATTCATGAGGTGGTAATACAAAATTTGCAAGGGAAACACCTCCCACCCCCTCTTTTACAAGGTATTCAAAAGATAATTTCCTACACAGCTTCAAGAGGCACCTTCTGATTCACTAATTGTAGTTTTCTGCTTAGATTTGGGATGCTTCATTCCCAACTATCAAATGCTATTGATTGGCACTGGATCTGTGGTCTTAATTCAAGCTAATCCTTTAAAAACCACATTTGTGGTGGACTGCTGCTTGTTAGTCCTTCCATAGCCATCATACATGATTCATCATCATTGAGCAATAAGCTGTGTCTTAATAAACATTGAACATTTGAGCAGGTAATTTAATGAAACATCGCAAGCCATGCCAAAAGCTACTTACTATGGCATGAATAATAGATGTTAGAAATGGATATAATATTTGCAACAGTTGTGCGACATATGACTTCTCCAAATGAGATTCTTCATATCCAAGCAATAAATATATCAACCAGGGACTGGAATATTTAAAAACTGGACTTTCCTTTCGAACCTCCTACTGCAATGTTATGAGAAATGAACAGAAGAAAATCCGAGCAAGAAAGCAGTGAAAAATAGCATTTTAAAAAAATGAAAGGAAGCATAAGCATGTCAGATAGTTCAAACATGACATTCCTATAATCAACTAATCACATTAAATTTCAGCTTTTGGTGTTATTTGTTAGATGTATGCCCTAGAACCAATTTTGGCTGACACATTGTTGATTCTAGGGACATAATTTTGTACTTGACTGTTTATTATTGAATAAATAAAAGGCATCTTTTCATTCATATTATTTATGTGTCTATGAATCGTCCAAGGAATTAATAAGATGATACATATTTCAGAGTTGAGAATTTGAGCCATGTATCATTGGTGATTAATTTCTAAATGCTCCTGATCAATGGATCATCACGAGGACGGTGATCGATCCGATCAGTGCACAGATCACTTTCCTTCTGGATGGAAGAGACTTGAGTCCACAGTGTAGGGACCAAGGTTCGCCATACCGGTACCGAACCCCGTACCGGTGCCGCATTAGTATAGGCGTACCGAGTGTCGGTACGGTACCGGTACGCTCGGTACCGACCGTACCGACATTGGTGTACCGATACCGGTACCCATCGGTACGGGTACGGTACGCTCGGTACCGGACCGGTACGCTCGGTACCGCCGGTACCTGACCGGTACAGCGAACCTTGGTAGGGACACTGAAGTGATAGTGCAGGTGCTTGTTAGAGAACAAGGATACTGAGCGTGACCAAGACAAGAAGTCACTTGGATGTCTATCCACTCGTCAGTGACTTGCTTGATGTTGCAGTAGTGTGACTGGTCCTTTGACCTGCGGTGCTTCGGCTACTCACAGTGAGGTTATTGTAGTTTGACTGCACACATACATGGTCTCTAGCCATATGGGTCCATGCAGTGTAGATTGGCTGCAGTAAGTTCACTGTAGGAGTAGGGTATGCACTATAAGGATCTATCGACCTTGATAGAAGAGGAGTGATCCTATGTGATTTGTTAGACTGAGTTCTAAGACCTTGGCCAGGGCAGTAATATAATGTGGAAAAGAGTTTTCCACTATCGAACTCAAGTCGAATAAATCTTGACATATGACAGACGATGGGGTTTGACGAGTTGTCCATGACCTCCGTCCTGTAGGGATCCACGATAGTAGGACTGTATCACATGTTAACTGCACCTAGAGGTTCATCTTTCTATTCTACTGGGTAGCCACTACATGCTGCTAGGTGTCACTGGTGGATGGTGGGACTCATAGGGATTATCTTGATGATCGATAAACCCTAATGAGTAGAGTTGGAATCGTTCCAACCCATTGAAAGGAGTTTTCAATGATATAGTGATAGAGATCACAATATATCTCACTACCAGTCAGAGTAGAACCTATGGGGTCACACACACTAGAAGTATTGACCGATCCGATGGTTGAAATCGTGATTAGGAATCACAAGTAATCAATTTGATTGATAAGAAGTTAAAGAAGGAACAAAGGGAATTAATTAATTGGACTTAAAACAAGAGTCCTACTTCGGGTAGGATTCCTAGAGTCCTAATTGGATTAGGACTGGGAATCCTACTTGGACTAGGATTCCTACTTGGACTGGGAATCCTAGTTAGAGTAGGACTGGGATTCCTACTTGGAATAGGATTTCCACAATCCTAATAAGATTAGGAATTTTGAATTAAGTTTGGATTCCTACTTGGAGTAGGATTCCTAGAGTCCTAATCAGATTAGGACTCCAAATTCAAATTAGAGTCCTAATTGGATTAGGACTAGAATTAAACAAATCTAATTGGATTAGATTTCTTAAGTCTAAATTAATTATTAATCTAATGAATCAACATGACTCCTAATTGGGATAGGATTGAAGAGTTCAATTGAGTCATGGTTCATTCAAGTCCTAATTGGATTAGGACTAGCATAGATTGAACCCAATTTTGGTTAATCCTAATTAGACTAGGACTAAACCATGAGAAGGGCACTAATCCTCTTTGGAAGAGGATTGGGTTAACCAAGTAAGAGGGGCATGAGCCCCTCTCATCCTTGATTAGGTGCGGCATGAAGAGAGGGGGCGGCGCCCCCTCTTGGAAAGTAGTTAAGGGCTCCTAACTTGTAGGAGCCCTTCATCCTTATAAAAGAAGGACTAGGGCCGGCGCCCTAGATGAAGCTTTTCTCCTCTTCAAGCCGTGGCCACCTCCTCTCTATCTCTCTTGGTTCAGCCGCAAGCAAGGTGCAAGCAAAGGAGACTTGGCGACTCCCTTCTTCCTCCTTTTGGCTTCAACGCGTGTGAAGAAGGAAGGCGCGAAGGGCTTTGATCTCTTCCTCTTCTTCATCCTTCTCTTCCTCCTCTCAAGTGCAATCAGAGTGATTGAAAGAGAGGATATCAGCCATCAAAGCTATCTCTGCAGGGAGCTAGCACCCCGGTGAGATAGAGAGCTTGGATCGGATCCTGCTTCGTGTGGATACCCGTAGAGGCCGGACGTTTGAACGGCTTCAAGCGAACCCTCTTCCAAAACCACGAATTCAGATTTGCGGTGATCATCTACCCGCGCAAGGTGAAGATTTGATCTTTCTAATAGTTTTAAAAGTTTTTAATTCTTGCCTAACTACAAACGGTTCATGAAACAACGTTCATGCGATGAACGTCGATCCCGCACATGCCTCTTCCGCTGCCATCTGATTTAATTTTTGAAATATCAGCGACATGGGCGGGTTCCCAACATTATCATGCACCAATATTGCTAACAAATTTTATATAGAGTAGACATAAATAAGCATCAATTCAATTAATATAAAATTCACTTGAAAGGAGTCAGAGTTAGCATTTGGATTTTAGAGCTATATGCACATCAATCCCAAAGAAGAGGCACAAGCAAAGATTAGTTTACATGGACGTCATCAAACAGACATTTTAAGCTAAATTCAGGCATTATCAATGAATTTGATATCGTAGACCTAAGTGTGAAAAATTTTTCCCAAGTCCAAACAGTTTTTGAAGCCATATCTACATGAAAGTCATGCCTATGATAACGTAAATCTCTCTCTCCCTCTCTGTGTGCGGGCAAGTGTCCGTTTGTGTGTCTGTGTGAAAGTTTTACTTACACTGTCAATCCTATTATAGTATTATGGTTAACGCTTGAAGCTATCATATATATTACCAAACAACAAAATATTAAGCAAAGAAATCTGGCATTAGAAGTTTGCATCATAAGCATGAAAAGAGATGTATCAGCTACACTAGCATGCCCATGACCTTCGAAATAGAAGCAGCAAATTGTCTCTGATAGTTGCAGAATGAAGTTACTTTGTATGCATTTTATACTTCTTTTTCACATTGATGATCATGATGATGATTCCCATTAAAAAAAAAAAAAAAGATGATCATGATGATGAGGCATTTAAACAATGAACAAGCCTAGCAAGTGTGAAAGCATGTTATCGTCAGAAAATAGAAGGAATGAATCTCAAGATTTTCATCTAAAATGGCCTAAAATATTCCTTGTCTCTTCAGCGGCACCTAGACGCTCTTGCCAAATTCATCAATAGTATCTCAGGAGAACTTGGGGTCAGGAGGTGAAAAGTGAAAGTTTTGATCTCAACTGCAATAAAATGTTAAGCAAACAAACTTTTTTACTTTGTATAAATTCAATAGAGAGTTCTCCATGAAGCAAATGAATAATGGATGTGTATTCCATGTACTTTAAAGGACCTAAAGATGAAAATCATATTGTTAAGTATTAGCAAAAGTATTTGGAACTTTGGGTGTTGTTGTGGAGTTCAAGCAAGGAATCCTACTTGGGGGTAATTGACAGATTAGATTCTTTCCTGTTCTTAAGTCTGCACAAGAAAAATCCAATACAGATGATAAAGCTAAATCATAAGTGTTTTGAAACAGTTAGGGGAGGGGGAGAGAGAGAGAGATAGCAGCTTTATGGCTCCTGTACTCATGGAAACTGTATTGCCTATAAGTACAATTCAGCTACCAATAATACACCTCTAATAGCATCATTTGTGGCCCATAAATTTAACAGTCATTAAGATTGAATACCAGTTTTCATTTTTCTAAAAGACTTCATATGGTCCAGCTTTTACCAAAAAAATAACCTTTCCACCGCCATGACACAACTACAAAGAGTTGATTGTCTCGAAAATGAACAAACAAATCACTGTGTGAACTACAAATACCTATCACTATCATTATAAATATCAATTTTGTCAAGCTAGATATTCTAACTGAAACATTGTTCACAGACACACGACATGCACATACAAGATTATCAATGCAAAATGTAGTCACATGAGAAGAATAATTACCCAGGGAGTCAGCAAGAAATTGCGTCAGCCTTGAATTTTCATATGGTATGATTTCTTTCTTCGAAGTCAATGATGACAAAACATCCCCCAACCTACTCCCACCAAAAAAAAAAAAAGACGAGTCGAGTATGAATAAGTTAATGGTGGCAAATGCTAAGTTAACTGATACATAAACAGGAGAATGATACCACGTAAAGTAAAAGGTGTAAGAAATCTATGATCAAATACATGCTCGCGAATTTTAGAATATCTCCAACTGAAAAGAAAAGCATTTTAATAAAACCAAACAGACTTAGAGCATTTTAACGTTTGCACCACTCCATCCTCCCATTATAATTTTAAATGGTAAACTTCTCTGAAAAAATTAAAATTATACAGCACTGTACAAATACTGCATGTTGAATCAGTAATCCTGGTCACGAAAGAAATTGATCAAACCATTTTAAACCACAACACCTTATTTTATCTTGCCATCAAATTTTTGAGAGATATCATGTTTTAGATAAATTGTTTTTGCCTTCAAATCCAGAGTCATGTATCTTAGAAAAGATTCTAACAAATGTTCGTAAGTCCTAAATTATGAACTTTGCAATTAAAAAACAACAAAAACAAATAACAAATCAGATATGAGAATAAACAGAAAGTGAAATTCGTAGACAACTCAGACATTACCTACAGAAAAGGAATTGGATTTAATTTTTAGCTGTATCCCTTATACTTACAAATTTGTCAAATGAAGGAAAATTTTAAGCAAAATCTATCAGTGACCTCCTATATGAATATTTACAATATTGCATATAGTATATAAACTCAACCATTTCAATTTCATTGAGAATGTCAATACCAAAATTTATCCAAAAAACGGATTTTTGTTTGTGAAAAAAGGATCAAGAGGTAAATGACAATTTTGACCTCCTTGAATAGTTACATGATTGTATGCAATAATATACAGCTCTATAATAGGCTTATTATATATGAAATATGCAATTTCTTTTTATGAGGTAAGATATGCAATCTCCTATTAGTGCTAGCTGTGCATATTATGGCTCAACTGTATAGAGCCCAAGGATTGTCGAACCGGTACCAGGTGTCGTACTGGTCGGCACCCGGTCTGGTTCGGTAGGTTTGGTACCGAGCCCGTACTGAAAGAAAACCAGCCAAAGCCGGAGAAGGAGAAGAAAAAGAGAGAGCGAGCAAGGGGGGAGAGAGAAGGATAGGCCGCGACGCCTGCAGAGGGCCACAAGGGGCCAGCAGAGGCCACAAGGGCGTGGAGGAGGCCGAGGCCGCGGCCATGTCCACTATTTCGAAAAAAATTTGAAAATTTTTAAGTGAAGTCAGCAAATCACATGCCGACTTCACTTAAAAATTTATAATTTTTTTTTCCACGGCTACATCCCTTGTTTCAAAAGAAACAGGAGAAGCAATCACAGCCTCCGCCGCGCCCTCGCAGCCCTCCGCAGGCGTCCGCAATGCTCCTCCCTCCACTCGCTCTCTCTCGTCGTCTTCTCCGGCTCCGGTAGCGAACTGGTTTCAAAGTCGGAACCGTACCGGCAAGCCACCGGTATGGTTCGGAACGGCGCAGAACCGGGCACCCCGGCAACCGGCCCACCGTGCCGGCAAGCCACCGGTATGGTTCGGAACGGGCAGAACCGTACCGGCAAGCCACCGGTATGGTTCGAAACGGGCAGAACCGTACCGGCAAGCCACCGGTATGGTTCGGAATGGGCAGAACAGTCCTTGATAGAGCCAAGCCAAAAAAAAAAAGCAGTTTGCGAAATAAGTAGAAATGAGAGAGAAACCCCAAAAGGAAGGAATAAGAAATTAGAGAAAGTTCGGGCAACTGTTTGCATATCTTTCTCATCATTGTCTCCAAGCCTTGCACCATTGAGCACTCTTCTCCCCTTTCTCCCTCTTTCTCTATCCTCTAATTACAATCTACTCCTGTTTTGTTTAGGCATAAACTAAGGCCAAGGAGGGGAAGGAGTGAACATTGTTCGAAGGACCGAGACCAAAGGGGGAAAAGCGATGACTGCACCCAAGAAGGGTGTGAGCACTTTTGGATTAAAGTGCTTTATAGCCAAAACACCAGTTTTGCCCTTTTTATTCACTGAAATTACTATTTTTACCCTCGTCAGTGAAGAGATTCAATAACTAAAAACCAAAATGCCAGTTCCACTCTCCTTATTCATCGAATAACCTATTTTATATCCTTTTCAATAATGAGCATAAAGAACCAGGTATACATCATTTTTTCTATATATTTATATATATTTGCTACATATAACATATATTATATAATGTATATAATATACAAACACCACATGCACCATGTACCCATGTTTTAATTTTTGGAGCTGCCATGTCAGATTCTTTAGGACACCTGACATCAATGTCCCATGTCCAAGTTACACTGATATTCATACTTGAGCTCATCTTAAGCTCAATCGAACCTTAATTCCCCTCTAATGCAGCCATATCAAACCTAAACTGCCTAAAGCTCGGCCTAGTTTATTTTGAGCCCCATAAACATAGTGCAACATGCATACCGCTGGCCCTGACCAGCATGAGCACAATATGTGATACTTCAATCCTTGCAAATAGGAGAAGACTTCTTGAGAGTTGAGAAAATCAAAAGCTTTAGCAAACTACCACCCACAACCACACCCCCCACCCATCCCCCCCCCCCCCAAAAAAAAAAAAGAAAGAGAAAAATTCTTTTTTATCCTAGACTCCACCATAATCAGTTACATTCCTATTTCTTCTACTATTCATCTGGTTGGTTTGCTTGAAACTAAATGGTCCATCAATATGAATAATTTACTTAGCAGACCATCCAAGCTTTAAACTAAAGAAGGTATAATTGATAGCACTTATAGAACTTGATCCAGCCAAATGGTCTGATCCAATTATAACACCAGACAACATGGCATGATTTTTTACATCATGTTATGATTTTTCAAAAAATCCATTAGACTATTAGTGACAAGCATCCCGAGACGAATCCAAGAGAAATTAAATCATTAAAAAACTATCTTCTACCAGCTTATAGAAGACTAGTTAAGATTTTCTGCAAGATGCCAATTATTCTAGGTGGTGAGGTTCCATCATCAACATTAACCTGAACCTGACAGTGGATTCACTATGGTTAAACATTTCTACATAAGACCCTTCAAATAATCTTCAAACAGCACAGTGTTTAGGAAAATAATGTACGAAGATGTCATCAATTCAGTGTTTGTTCATATTTTCAACTTCTAGTGCTAAAATGTATTGTAATAAGGAAAAAATGGAGCAAAACTTCAAATCAAATGAAGCATGGATTATGTAAGAAGGTAATGGACGACTAGGATCTTTTGTGCAAGTTTAAGGTAGCACAAGGCCAAAGGTCAATTTACGGAATTTCTTTCTGAATCTGAAACACAAGTTATAAGATTTTAAGAGACAACAGTACAGTAAGTGAGTTTTAGCCTTTCAATAAGAGAGATTGTTGAGCCTAATTTTAAAGTCAACCATTTTAAGGATTAATATGTGATTCTAATGTTTACCAGATTTGCAAATCCATATATTTGGTTATGCTTAAACTGTCGAAGTACAAATTAGTATGATAATAGGAAATACTGCAGGGAGGAAAACCATCAAGGAAGTAGTTTCTCTTTTACGCCATTTTTCCTTTTTTTTCTTTTTTTGAGGAGCACGCCAAGGATTTGGAATTGGAAAGTTAATGATCGTTTTGTCAAATACAAGCTTAGGATTTGGAAGGATAGAACTGAAAAAGAATCAAAATTATATAGGAAGAAAGGTTTCAGAAGAGACAGTGAGGAAGATAGAAGTTCAATTCATCACCAGATTTGTTAATTTTACAAAATTTTCATGTCAAGCAGAAGCACAGAACAACACCAAAACATAGAGATGTATCATAACAACCAGCAAAAGAAAAACATGACTCTGTGAAAAAAAAAAATGTCAGAATTCAGTAGGCAGTGCACATGCTTGTCATTCCATATTCAGAGCTAATTATGCAGACAACATGGAAATGATATCTGTTAAAGATAAAAATATGCAATAGCTAAAATATCAGTAACAATTAATCAAAATTCAAAAAAGCAAGTCTTCTCCAAATATTCAGAAGAAACAAGAATACCAGTGGAAACTAGACAAATTACAGCAAAGAAAGATATTATATACCAACACTTACGCAGAAAGTGATTTTGATACATGCAAAAGGTCTGTTACATGATCCCCTCTAGCATCTTCCACATGTAAGCACTCACTTCCAGGTAAATCTACAAGAGAAAGCTTGCTGTACAAACTTTCCCCTAGTGATGCTATTGGTATAGTGTATATGAATGGTGACAACCCTGAAAATAATAAGCATAGCAAGTCTCAAAAAAGCTGCATATATTTTTAAGGCGATCCAATATTACAAATTTTAGAACAATATGGCCATAGAAACTAACCATGGGCGCCAAATTCATGGGCTAGCAAATTATAAAAAAAAAAACACAGCAAGAGCCAAAGATAAACACAATAAACCAGGCAATAGCAAGCAGAGGCAAAGCTAGGATAAATAAATAAGTAAATAAATAAAGCGAAAAAATAAACAAATAAGTTCAACATCAGAAGAGAAGACTGGTTGAAGAGCATTTCAAATGTCACAAAACATGTTACAAATATTTAGTACATCCCCGTCCCAATGCCAGAATCAAGACACCACTCAAACGACAATAGAAATGCGAAAAATGCATCAGGAGGAATAAGTATACATCCCACCCAATCTCGGGGAATCTGAGAATTCAACCAGACCTAAAGGTTTCAATAAATTCATGCCCTCCTCTCAAACTAAAGCTTCCCATAGAAGCACAGAAAGCACATGCAAAAAACTTTCATCGCTCATGGTTTAGAAGGTTCATGCAAGAATCTCTAAACCTAAAGGAACAGCTTCTAGCAAACTAACAAATAAAAGGATTTTCATCATTAAAGAAAAAGACCAAATTCAGACTATTCATCTACATACAGATGTGACACGGTGGCCTTGCAGAATCTCTGCCTCGGTTCGAATTGCCTCTTTAGTAACATAGAAAAGTCCAAAGGATTATCAACTTTCTCTTGCACAAGTTCCACAAATGAATCTTGGGGACCGATGGAATTCTCGATATGCTGTTTATGGATTCTCCTAGCAAATCTTGAACCTATCATGATAGCACAAATAAGCAACATAATAACATCAAGAAATAATGTCAATAAAGGGAAAATGCACAGGAATCTAAGCGAACAATGTAAGCAGTTGTAAAAAATATGGTTGAAAAGGATAATGTGTTTGATTAAAAAATGCTGATACAATAGAATGATATTAAACATGTTGACACACATTATAGTGAAGCACAATGAAGAGAACAATCGAGAAACCTGCTCATTGTAAAGCTCAAAGGCCGTAACATAAAAATTATATTGGAGCTGTGGATGTGGTATCTGAATTGGATAGATCAAAGAGCTCCTCAAAACTCCCGTTGGTACAAACCACGCTCATGGCTAGATCCTTCCTTGAAATTGCATAACAAATTTAATTATCATTGGCAAGCCAGACAAAATGCATTTTATATCGGAAAACTCAGAATTTGGAACAATCAAAGTTGCATGAGGCTACTAACTTAGGCATGCTTCAACTAACAAGTACCGATTTGGTGGAAGAGAAGGTCATACCACAAGAACAAAGTTAACTAACACAAAACAACTGAGGAAATCTAAAATAATAGCATATGTGCAAGTATATGTGAATAGCTATAGTCTACCTATAAGCATATATTAAAAAAAGAAGAAAATAATAATTTATGATATAGATTTCATAGGGCTTTGTATTGTCTATCAAATCAGAGGTTTCCAAGATTTATTCTTTTGCAGGACGTGCATGGAAATATAACTGCCATGGTTTGACCCACAGTTCCAACTTCAATTTAGATCTTGATTCTTATTTTTTGTCTCCATCTCCTTCCATTTCCTTGACTTCTTAGCTAATTGCAAACTCATAAACAAGAACTGCACATCAATGGCTTCTAAATAACAGAATTAATCTGATTACTACGGAACATGATTAAATTATATTAGTTAAGGAAATGCATAGAACTTTATTGTCATAACAGTCTTAACTAATGCAAGAGAGGCTGTCCCCGGTTTTCGTGGAAAGGAATGCCCCACATCCTAACACATGAATGGTGGATGTCTTGTCCCGTCTCAGTCCATTTCTTGACTTCTCTCATCCCGACACTCAAGATAGTGGGATGCCCCACCATCCCATGGTATCTGGACCATAGAAACTCCCCCAGCTGATGTCTCATTGGAGGTATCAATTAGAAGTAGAACAATGAAGAATTATTAGCATCACCTCTATGCAAGGATGACAAACTGATTTAAATGTCTGATTGGTAGTTCACACTACGAATTGGATCTCCACATCTAACTGCAATGCAGCAACCAAAATAACGACAATAAATCAATGTTCAACCAAATCATCTATTGGTAGCTTGTTGCCAAACATACCTGCTAACAACTTCCATCTTAGTATGCAAAAAAAGCAGTGAATCTAATCAGATAGTGCCATGATTCTCGCCTCCTTTTACAGAAAGAATAAAAACTATACCGGGAATCATATATTCTTTTCTACATCATTTATGAAGAATTTTTCAACATTGAAGGAACCCACATCTTGTCGCATTTGATTATTAAAGCAGAACAAAGGCAAATAAATAGCAGTTCTTGCCCATCCGAGTAAAGGGAACCAAATCATCTGAAATGATAATTTGTTCAGATTCCTTCTTGCAATGTGACGCAGTTAGGTGATTTATCTAACCAGGTGTATATGCCATGATGCCATCTACTTTAATAGTTTATGCACACATGTATACATGTGTTACAAAGTATGCATGCATCCACATAACTACTGAAATACAGTACAACCATGCTCAAACCAACACCATTGGCAATACACTTCAGATATGTAGTCATGGTACTGGGCATCGTACCAGTGGGAGACTAGTAAGGTATAGTATTGTACGTACCATACCGACCCAAAGTAGTATACAAAAGGAAAAACCATTTTTTTTTGTTTTCAAGGTTTTTAAGCATCCTTTATTTAGTTTTGAGTGGAAAATAGGGTTTTCGGAGTTCGTTTTTGATGTTTAAATGTAATATAATTTAACTTTTTTTATGTTACATGACTAAAGAATAGTTTGATTATATAAAATTTGTTAAATTAACTCAGTATAACATTGAAAATGTGAGGTACTTATATTACAAAATTGAAACTGTAACATATATGCATCTCCTCAATTCCAAATCAAATGTCAATATCCCTTAGTGAATTAAGAACCTAAACCCTCCCTTGTTCACCCTTCCAATCTCTCCTCTCTTTCTCCTCTCCTTTCTCTTCTCTTTCTTCTCTCTTTCTGCTTTGTTTCTCATTTCCTAGTTGGCTCACAAGTGAGACAAAGGGAGAAAAGGGTGTAGTGACCTCTGTCACATCCATTATCAGAAGAAGGGGTTGTTAAGGGCTTAAACCAGGCCCTTACAAGGCTGAGATATTCCAAACTGCTCGGTTCTGAGTGGTTCGGATCAATAAGGACTTAGAACCAAGCAATTGTTCCCATTTTGTGCCAAGACCACCAAAACTCCCATTTTGTGGTTGATACAATACAATACCGACTGAACCAGGTGGTTCGATCTGGTATGTTTACCATAGATGTACGAAAGTAAGCAACTAAGCTAAGAATTGCTAGAGAGCTATTCTTACAGGCAAGGTCGCTGTACCGGTCGGTACGAGCATACCGGTACCCGTACCGGATGGATACCGTATCGGTACACCAATATCGGTACGGTCGGTACCGAGCGTACCGTACCGTACCGACACTCGGTACGCCTATTACTAGTGCGGCATCGGTACGGGGTTCGGTACCGGTACGGCGACTTGCTTACAGGTGATGCACAACAATCTATCTTGTTCGCTATGTAACATTCCAAATTTGGGCACTAGTACCTCAAGTTGATCCAAAATAAGGATTTTAACTCCTTATAAAGATGTAACAATATAGGCTCATAAACTAGTATAAACAAATCAAAGGTTGAGATATGGTGCCCTTGTGTATTCTTCAATTTTCATCAATCATATATTCTAGTGATAAACTCAATCATTGCCAATCCCCAAGCCCAAATGAGAATTGTGAGCAGTGTATAGGGTTGGCATCAGGATGATAGCAAATCACAAATAATATGTCCAACTATGAAATGTGTCCAAACCTGATGTGCTTGAATGTTAGGCATCCTCTGCTTTATCCAGAACACCATGACATAACCTGATTATGTGGAATAGGTTGTTACGTCATCACCCATAAGCACATGCTAACAACGTGACTAGTTGAGGTAAGAAATGGGTAAGGTTAGTTAGGTCATCTCCTATAAGTGATGCATTGCAATGCAATCGATGTAGTGACAAATGAACAAGGATATATGTAGATTTTGGGAGCCTTCTAAAAGGAAATGTTGCACAATAGTGTCTGATCAGAGGCCAAGTAGACAAAACAATTGCATCACATAAACCCAGAAGAAGGTAAAAAACTTTTGCCAAACTGGAGGATTAGATTTATCACTCGGGCTGTTTTAACTTTGACTAGAAAAGTAAAGAGGTATGACACAAGAATAAATGTTGCTTGTTTACAAGAATGAAACGAAATGGTGATAAGCATGGTACGTCTTATCTATGCATATCGAGCACACCCTGTCATATCGATACAAAACCGATATGTGGTTTGGAGGGGGGGGAGGGGGATACTGATATCAGCACGCCAAACGACCCCCCTATTAGCATATCGATACTGCACCAAGATTAACTAGTATGGAGTCCCAGTATCAAGATTGTGAACCTTGATGGTCAGTCTAGAGATACTAATGATTGTTGTTGACTTTTATATGGAGAGAAGGTTAATAAGAGAAATTAAGTAGGAATGAAGCAGATAAAGAATTGAAGGATAAATTATAGATGTACTAAGGATAAGTGATAAAAGAGCAATTAAAATTGTTTTAAATCAGGAGATTATTGATGTAATTAGTGGTTATCACCTTAAGGTAGGGTTGAAAGGAGATGATTAAAAAACAATTTTGGAAGGAGACTAAATGGATTGAGACATAAGTGGTGACCTAAATAGGCACGTAAGACGAGTGGTATGGGATATGAGAGTTAGATGGTGGACATGGTTTGTTGATAGTAATTTAATGAGATATTCAAGTATTAAATTATAATGGCTTAATATAGCAATTTCATATGCATATTTTAAGAAGAGATAAAATTTAGTAACCTTTAAGTGGATCAAATCTATAACATAGGTAATACCAAGGGAAAGTGTAACACGTGGAAACTTTTAATATATATAAAAAAAACTATGTGTTTTTTTCTACTTATACTAGGATTATAAGCCAAGTCCATTAGAGAGTTACTCCTATATTGTTCCAGCCTGAATAGAAGTGTTTTGGAATTTAAATGGGAAACCTTTCCTGACCAGCTAAAAAATATAAAGGCTAAACAATGTAAGTAAGGGATGTTCCTATTTTGTTAATGATCAGGGTAAACGGTACAAGGATAGTATCTCTAGGAATTTGTCTCAAGTTTTAAGTGGTCGGAGTTGGGCTCTTAGTATTCAGATTAGTTAGTTGGATTAGAAATTAACAGTCCTAGTTGAACAGGATTGGTAAGTGACCAATAGTTGCAGGAATTTTTATGGAGCAGCCATAATAGTTTATGTACCATGAGATAAACATGGAGCGGCAGGGTTCTTTAGTTACAATGTCAGTCAACTTGGAGAACAACCCATCTCCTGCTTTTCATGGGGGGTGTTTGAGTTTGAAAATGAATCCTTTTGAGCATGTGACTGAGTCAATATAAAGGCTTTATGAGAGAGTTCATAGGAATCTTTGAAAGGAAATTAGAGTGCTTGTATAAGTGGGCAGTCAGATGGATTATAATACTAAGCTTTTATATCTTGAGCTGTAGAAGAGCGTGGGCACCCCTATACAAAGCTGGGAGATTTCTTTGTGCTTCATAGCCATGATCACGCCCTCCTGCAGTTCACTTCAGAGGTTAGCAATTCATGAATTAGAACGTCTTGAAGACAGTCAATATCAATTCGGTCCTTGGAGTTCTAGAAGCAAAGTTTTATATATTTTTAATATTAATTAAATGTATAGCCAAATTTCTGCATATAGTATTGAGTTTCAGAATTTCTGAATATTAGAATTTCTGCATCTGTTTTTAATTTCTGAAAATTAATTTACGGGGAATTGGCATATAGTATGTAGCTTCAAAATTTCTAAATAATAGAATTTCTCATCTGTCTTAATTTCTAAAAATTAGTTTTCTGGATTTGTGCTGAGTTTTTTTTTAAGATTTCTGCATATTATATTTCAAAAAGTTAATTTCTGGATATAACAAATTATGCATATTAATTTTTGTGCAATAAATCAAAGTAAACTAAATTTCAAAATATCATACTTTTTGTATTTCTATAAAATAGAGTTCTGGTCAAAAATTTCTGAAAAATATTTTTTCTGGAGATCTATATATCAATTTTCAGATTATTGGCTGTTATGTTTGTATAATATAATATATGGACTAATTTCTGTAAACTGAAAAATATGCTATTTAAGATGTACAATAAATCACAATAAAAATCAGATAATTAAAATTCTCTATAATACAATAATTTAAATTTTGTATGATGCATTTCGGGGACATAAAAATATTAATCTGAAAACTATGAGCATAATAAAGTAATTAAAATGTACACTATTTTGAATAAATAATATACTTGATTTTAGGTTGATCAATTTCCATGCAGGCTTAGGATCATATGCATGCCTCGCGGTCCTCGATACCGAACCCCGTACCGGTGTCCTTAGCACTGTATCGGTATGATACGGTACGAAGTTATTTCGGCGTACTGAATATCATATCAAGTAATTATTAGGTTAGTCTAGATTCTAGGGGAATTGAGGATTTAGAGTTTTATTTTAGAATTTATCATGGCCATATTTTGATAAAAAAAATAATTTTGGATATTAGGTTTTGAAGGAAATTTTCAGAATTAGTCGGATTTATCTGCTAATTGTGCTCCTAAGGTAAGTAATGATCCACCTGAACTCGATATTTCAATTAATTTTTTTATATCAATTTTTGGCATCAAATAAATTACAAATTGATTTGCGTGCAATTTATGAATTTTACCGCACTATGTTTTCAAATAGAAAATACAATTTGTAGTTCAGGAAGTAATATTTTTACTACCAAGTTTTATGCATGCCTTTTATAATTCTTATATGGAATACGTATACATTGTTATGCTATAAAGAGATCTGGTACGTTTTGGATTTAGACTCCCAGCCTAACTATGTTTTGAACACCATCAATAGGGGTTAATATTGGTACTTTGACCTATTCTGAGACTTGAATGCTATGGATCTACTTCATAGGGATCTACTCCAATAGGGGTTAATATTACTATGGATCTACTCCACAGAGGTAAATGCGGTACTACGGACCCCACTCTGCAGGAGTTAAGTGTGATACCATGGACCAAATCCACAGGGGTCAAGTGCGGTACTATGGGTCTACTTCATAGGGATTAAAAGTACTTTAGACCCTACCATAAGGATAATATGGTTATAGTCAAAAGGTTGTTACTTCAAAACATTATATTTTAAATTGAATTTAGGAATATTTGACAATACTGGATATTCTAAATTTATTTATTAAACTATAATGATTTGTTTATATGCTTATTATCAAAAAAAATATTTAATTTACTAGATGGATTATCTAGTTAGGTATTCATTACTTACTGGGTTGTTGAGCTTAATTGGTTTCATTTTTCTTCATAGATTCAAAAATTAGTCACTAATAGGATACTATTATAAACGTGTAATTAGAGGCAAGAGCAGAACGTATCGACATATCTAGCACTAATATTAGTTTTGTAGTTTAATATTGGAAACATTTTTATAGGTTCTTATTTTGATTTAGTGTTCAAAGAATATTTAATGTAAGACTAGTGAACAAAAATACTTGGATATTTCTTGGATTTATTAATTATTAAAATTTGGATTTTAGTTACTCTAATTTTATTTCGCTATGTTATTTATGATATCATGATGGAAGCCTTGCATGCTTGCAAGGAAGTGCCTATGAGCATGCCGGTAGTTGCCATGTCCCCATCTCACGACTTCGGATCTGGGGGCGTGACAAAAAGCATAATCGCACAACATAGACTTGTAGTTTCAAATGTATATACTAAATAAAAGAAGAAAAAAATAAATAAATACCTACTGATAAGATGGTGGAATTTAAAAGAAGCATATATAAAACCTTTCAAGAGCAAATTATCAAAGGAGGAAATTTGGAACTCAAGTACGGAGCCAAATAAAATGTAGGAGCAGATTGTCGATTGTATCAAAAGAGTAGCTAAAGATATTCTTGGAGAGAGAAGAGCAAAAGATATGAACATAATGATACTTGGTAGTCGAATATTAATGTCCAAGATGCAATTAAGATAAAATAGACTTGCTTTAAGCAATGGAAAGACACAAATCATACTGAAAGATATTGAAAGGTTAAGAGCCTAAAAAAGATACAGAAATGTAAAGTAAGCTTCAATATGTAGCACACAATAATTTATATGACCAATTGGGTTCAAAGGAGAATGAGACTGAAATTTATGGAGCAACAAAAGTAAGGAGAGGAAACCTAAGGATATTGATCAGGTAGGATATATTAAAAGTAACGATGACAGGATATTGGTGAAGATAATGAAATTAAAAGAGAATTCTGCTAAAAAGATCTTCACAAAGAAGCATGATAAGGGAAGTGTCTATTTTTATTTTGCACTATTTATAAAATTGAAGGTAGCTATGAAAAGGATGTATATGAAATACATGTTGAGATTTGGAAAATTATGAAAGATTCTCGTTAACATGGCTTGCTTACTTATTTAATAAGATTTTGAAATAAAAAATAATAATGAAGGTGGTATACAGAATACTATGGTTATCAAGGAGTTAAACTTGAGTCTCTCTATGGCGTCATAGGAAAGGGACAACTAAATAAACACTATGAAAAAATGGCAATAGTCTCTCAGAAAAAAATTTGATGCATGCCTAAAAAGGTCAACAATGCAAGCTATCTCTTCTCTTAGGCAATTGATACAAAAATATAGTGAAAAGGGGGGAAAGCATGGATTAAAGCATCATATAGAACCACTCTAAACTTGTCATGTGGTATCGGACCAATAAGATAGCAGACTAGCAGTATTAGTCCACTCCCTTGAACCATACCAACATATGATACCACATCTTACTTTTGATGCCGGCACCATCCAAGGTTTGTAAAAACAATACTGGGAACGATACTAATACGTTACTGGTTTGATACAGTACATTTGGTATTATATGGTAAGCACCTTGGACCAACATAGGCCTTGGCCAAGATTGGCCGTCTCGTCTCGAAACACCCGATTTGGGGCATACCAACCCGTACTAGGTCAAAATAGGGACAAGACAGCATATCGGGTTAGTACAAGCTCCGAACCGGCCTGAACAGACCCAAACTGAGTAGAGTTGCCCAGCCTTGCTCGGTTCGGTGCCCATCCTATCCCAACAATAGAGGAGAGGCTGAGAAGGCCTTCTTTGCCTTCTCTGCTTCTTCCTCTCTATTTTTTTTTTTAATTTCAGCAAGAAGAGGAGAACACACCACATTCTTGCAAGATTGAAGCCAATATCAAGGTATAATCCCTCCCTCCTTTAAAACTTCGTCTCTCCCTCTCCCATTTTTTACCATTTTGAGGCTCAAAATAGGCCAAAAATAGGGAAAATGAGAGGAAATCATGCGAAATTTTTATCTTTTGGCAAGATGGCATGATATATTATAGATCAAAGGATGCTCTAAGTAATACCAAAGAAACCACGATTTCTCATTAATCATATAAATTTTTAGATTAAACATATATTTTTGGATTAAAAAATAATAAATAAAATAATGTTCAAAAAATTCTGTAGAATTGGTAGCATGTTTGAGGCATGCATGCTACTTGCTAAATCAATTTAGTAGCAATTTATTTAAATTTGGGTTGCACAAATCTAAGCCCCAATTCAAATAAAATTCCAAATTAAATGGTGATTTGCGCATACCCATCAGCTAAAACAATATATGTAGCACCCTACTAAGGGTACTACACTAACTGGAATTAAAATTAATTTTTTAGATATTTATTAACTAAAAATTAATCAAAAAATATTTCAAAATTATAAAACTCATTAAAAATGTAGCATGTATAGATAATGTAGAAGCATTTTCTGAAGTAATTTAGCTATTTTTTGCATTACAACATAAATTCTTTAATTTTTAAATAATTATTCAAATAATGTTCGATTTAAACAAAAATAAATATGGACACATCTAGTAGGGTTCTACATTAATTTGAATTATAATTAATTTTCTATATATTTAATAATTAAATATCAATTTATTATATAAAGATTAATTAATAAATATTGAAAATATAAAATTATAAAATTAAGTATCGTGTACAAATAATATAGAAGTATTTTCTGAAATAATTCAATGATTTTTTGTATTAAATTGTAAATTCAGCAATTTTAAATAATTAATTAAGTAATTATGAATTTATATAAAAATGCATGACGTGTTCGTTACATTTGCAGAAATGAATCTAGAGAGGAAAAAGCAGGAGCAAGAGCATGGCATAAGTTGGGATTATGGGATGATGCTTTCAAGTCGGCACCACGAGAGTACATATACAATATAATGAAAAACCACCAAGGACATATATGCTAGGGTATTCAATTATTATGCAGTGGCGGAGTATAAGTGCAATTTCAATCGCAATAGGCAAATTGGCTCGCATGAAGGATTAGCGCTAAGCCCATATCTTATACATAGACTTACTACCAACCAAGGTCTGCCTAGTGCCCCATACCAACCATACAGTACTGATAAGATGTCGTACTAATACCAAGGTTCAATTCGGTATATGAGCCAAATATCAAAATATAGTGGTGTAACTACTATTTATTTATTTAAAAAATCTAACTAGAGAAAAATGAATAGACGCTACCAGGGTTGGCGGAACCGTCCCAAACCGTATGATTTCTATCATACTGAATCGTCCCAGCGGCGGACTGGGACGGTTCTAGCAACGGAAACGAATCCGTTGTCGGAGGGAGAGAAGGAGAAGGAAAAAGAGGAAAAGAGAGCAAGCAAAGGGAGGGAGAGGAAGAGGAAGGGAGGCCGGCGGAAGGTGGCAGAGGGCCGTCGGAGGCCGACGCTCGAGCCACAAAATTAAAAAGCGGCCAGACCCCTATTTCAAATGAAACATGAGACCCAGCCACGGCCCCGCCTCCTGCCCAGGCGTCGGCCTCCCTCTCTCCCCCTTCTCTCTCTCTTTTCCTCCCCCGTCTCCTCTATTGTGCCGGTACAGGCACGGCACGGCACGGCGTAAGCCTGTACCGACCCATGCAGACGGGCAACCGATCCGGTTCCGGTACCGGCACAGCAGACCATGGACTCTACATTGAAGTAGTAAAGGTAAAAATGTAAAATACTAGACAATTATATATTACAGAAAGGATGATACAATAAAACAAATATTAAAAGAAACAATAAGAACATATGATTTTTTTTCAATATTTTCACATAAGAATTGTAAGAAAGGAAGAGTATGCCCAAAGTCCATGAATTTTTTTTGCTCAAAATTTTAGCATTATCAACATTTAAAAGAGCCAACATAATTTGTCTTATGGATCATAATTGCATCTTTCACCAAACAAGCTCCAAACAAATTGCACACAAACAAAAACTTCGAAATAATGCAACAGGATCAACCAAGACATAAAGCAAAATAGACATGAGCTAACAAGAGTATACAACCAAATCCAAGTAATAAAAGGACCACAACCGAATCCAGGCAAGGATAATGAAAATTAAGAAGTGCATAGGTTCAGAAAAGAAAAAATTAGGTGGAAAAAGAAAAAAACTAAGACTAAGAGAAAAAATCAAAAGAAGGGCAGTAGAGTATGAGAGGAACCATTGTATGTGTTTTTCCGGAACGACTTTGTCCATATGCAAATACAGAAACATTGTATCCATCCAAGGCTGACAGTACAAATGGTTGAACATCATGAAAAATTTCCCCTGAAAGTGTTTGTATCACGGAATCAGCTACAAGAAGCCAGATAAACAGAATGCACAGTAATATTGCCTAGAGTAAGAGACATCTATATAATTTTAACAAAAGACAGAAAAAAAGGAGTAGAAGTGACCATCTCAAGAGTAGAATATTGCAACTGATTCTTACCTTGTCCAACATGGGGCCCATAAACCCTATCAAATTCATAATCCTTCTTGGGATTGGTAAGAGAATCATCACCAGTGTTTACACGGATGGTAAAATCGTCGGGAAACTCAACTATAGATGGGCCCTCATCTTCAAATAGTGGTCTTGCACGACAAAATACCTTCACATTTCCTGAAATTGAGATGTTGCATCCACAACAGAAAGCCAGATCCAGAAGAAAGAGACAGTGAGAGCAATGAAACAAATTTCAACCATCAAAAACAAAGAAGAAATGGCACATTCTCCAATATATGCAATCGAAGGCTTACAGATATATTAGTACCTTTGGCAGTTAACAAGTCATTGAACAACTTTTTCTTCTCATTGATCAAAGGACTAATTCTGGCCTCAGTTTCAAGAGCAGCTTGATCTGCAAGTAAGAGGGAAGTAAACCGTTAGCTTAATATAGAACTTCAGAACAACAGGCCATTTAATAGCTAAAGAACTATCTATAAAGCAATCACCACTTCAATGCTTGTATCCCAAAAACTGGAGACATTACTATTATAGCGCCAGAAAATAGAAGAAGGCAGCAAATCTAAATCATTTGCAACAAGGAAACATAATGAACCAATGACAACTTGAGACTGAAGTGATAGTTTAATCTGGCTAATGCAATAACCATCTGAAGGCAAAAATGGTAAACTCATGAAGCACAAGAATGCAGCCAAACCTCACAAGGATTTCCATCTTGGATGAGATCTTGGTTTGTAAAGGTCTCAGCCGCTCGCCAGTAAGGTATGAAAAAATTGGCCTATATTATCTCAGCTGATATAAGCCAATATACCTAGAAATGTCAGCTGGTACCATATCAATATACTCGCCAAGATATTAAAAATTGGTTTCTTATAGTTTTTTAAAGATTTTTTATGTTTGACAGCAGGTGGTTATCAGCTGCTCATATGATCAGCCTCCCTCCAAAGGCAAAAACTTAGACACCCTCAACTCACTCACCATCACCGACATCTTGAAACCATCAGCCACACTTTCAGTCTGTCTTCTCCCTCTACTTTCCCAAACTCCCAGTTCAGCCCCCTCCCTCAGCTTTTCCTCCACTGCACCCTCCTCTCCCTCAATAGTTTTATATTCAAGGGTTTTACCCATGGATCTAAGTACACCATTAGCTGCAGTTTCAGACTACCTCCTCCCTCTATTTTCCTATCTCTCAGTTCAGCCCACTCCCTCAGCTTTCCCTCCATTCCACCCTCCTCCCTTTTTACATTTGCATTTAGATTCCACGCATGGATTCAAGTACTTGTGTGCAAGTTTACAGTCTTGGTAATGGACAGCATACAGTTTGGTAGCATTTCCATACCACACCATACCAAACCATACCGCTACACAACAAAAATACATTTTTATGGTTTTTTTTTCCAGGGTTATTGAACATTCTTTATCTAATTTTGAGTGGAAAATAGGACCTTGTAAGTTCATTTTGATATTTAAATGTAATATACTTTAATTTTTTTTATATTACATGCCTAGAAAATATCTTGACTATATAAGACAAGTTAAATTAACTAAGTATAACATTGAAAATGTAAAATACTTATATTAAAAAAAATGGAAATGGAACATACAAGCATCTGTCAAATTCCAAGTCAATTGTCAGTCCCTCATACACATCTTGATTATGTTGGTAATTGAGCCCTAAGACTTGACTTCAACCTTGGTATTACGCCCACCAAGGATCCCGATAACATGTCTCTACTAAACTGCCATGCTAATGTTGCTGCTTCATGAAGCACAATCACAAAAATCTAAAAAGGAACGAGCAAGGTCTAATCGCTAGTCTAATTTAGGCTAGGAAGGATGATAGCAACTCGAACACAAAGATTCAAACGTGCATAACAATATGGGTCATAACTCAGCCCAAGAGTATATGATCCGGTATAGATAATCATCCTAAGTAGTGGTGGCACTGCTTAACCATTGAACCGGTCTAACTTGACTCAACTCATTATATGTTGGGTTAGGTTACCTATTTGGTTAAGTTTCGATTTCGATTTTAGACCCATTCAAGAAACAAGTCGGGTTCAAGTTGACATATTTTGAATCTATCATATATCCAACCCGACCTGATTCCACCTCTAATCCTGAGTGCCAAGGGGGTACTGATACATCCGAGATTCTCCCTAGATGCACCACCTCCTCATCAGCTAGATTGGTATCACATCCACCACGTTTAGGACCCCTCCGCCTGCATTCTATATTGTCCTCTCCAGCCTTATGCATGTGGTCTCCATCCTGCATCGCATACTCAAACTGGGACTCATAAGCGAATGGAGTAAGCAAGGGGAATTATGTGCCACCAACACCCTGATCATTGTGTCCACCCTTGTCATCATTGATCATAACATGAAATGAACTAGGCAATCTGTCATAGAAGGATCAATAGTCTCAATCACTATGAATTGGCTCCTCCACTCTCTCCAATGGATCCGCCTTCTTTTCTTTTGCTATCCCTAAGTCTATGTTTGAGGCACCGACTTCTTACTCTTGCTCAATCAACCACCCTGACTCTCTTGGTTGGCTCGAATAGGCAAACTACCCTGACTGGTTGTGCCTCCCTTACTACCTCTGCTCCCTGACTAGCAGTGGTGATATCTCCTCAACATCCATCACTTCTCCAATCTGATGTCTCCGTTTTTGAACCAAATGGTAACCTTGAATGGCTTCTCCTTGAACTTTGTAATGGCTACTGTTGGTGGGCATCGGCTACCTATGGATATGGCATGTGTCGAACTGCCCAGTTCTCTGCTTGACTATAAGAGCAACTAGCCTAGGGGATGATCATGACTCATCAAGCTCTAGCTTGGCTTGCTGACCTCCAAGCCAACCTATCATCAAACCCTCATCATATATAAAATCATTGTAGAGTGGGTTCCAATACTTCAAATCAACTTCTTGCTAAAGACATTTGAACCTCAGCTATAGGTTGAGTTGAGCGTGCATAGACCAATGCATTTCATCTCTTCTAAGTCAAACATTTTTTTTTGTTGTGGATCAATGCAATGATCAACCAATTGCGCTTGCACCCGATAATCGAGACTATTTGCAAGAGGATCATGATTGCATATTTCCTCGAGTATAGGGTTGTCCCACTACAATGAAAGCACCATTCAGCTACAAAGATAAATACTGACATTGTCCATCCGCCCCCAATTTGTGTTAACACATCGCTTCACAAGATCTAGGGGCTATTCAGAGTCATGGCTGCATGTAGCTTAAGTTACGAGTACAGGCCAGCCCACCTATTTGGAAGCCTACAACTCAAATTACATAGTAACTCGAGTTGCTCTTCGATTTGCAACTCAATAGGTCGACTCACAATCAAAATGGCTGCAAGACAAGTTGCTTAAACGCACGTATAGTATCTTAATTTAAAAAAAAAAAAATCTTTTTGTTCTATCTCAATCAAAGCCTTAGTACATAACCCATGTCATCATCTCCCTCCTCTTCGACGCCCCATCCTAAGTTCACCTCCCGCCGAATCTCCCTAGCGTGCACCACCAAACCTCTTCCTAGCCTATCTCACCGACATCTCGCCTCTAATGGATTGAGTCTTGTTACACCCCCCCCCCCCCTCTTCCCATAGGTGTAGGAGTCCTCTCTATCCATTTGAAAGAAAAGCAAAGCCCATCTCCACACATCCATCGTGCATGTCTTTGCCCTCCTCGTCGTGCGTGTCCGTCCATCAAGCATGCTGCCACCCACCCTTACCCTTTACGAACCACCTCTCCCACCAAAATCAACAATTATCAATGACCATGGCCGCCTCCCGACACTACCCTGCCTTTGCTCCAAAATAAGACATCATGGACATGAGTATTGTTGTAACCCGACGACCGTCTAGTCCTTTGCGAGTATTGGTGGTCATCCATGAACGAGTCTTGGAAGCAATAGTTAGCTATGGATCTAGCGGCCGTTCCTACATCAATCTGGCTAGCCCCATCCCCTGGCACCGTAGAAGACCTCCTACATTGCCCCTCTCACACCTCTACCCGAACCCTTCCGCCTCTACCTCCTCCCCACCCATGGGCTACGGCGACACCCCCTCTTTTTCCCATCCTTCCCATTTCGCCCCTCTTTTCACAAGACTCTCCTCCAAACACAAGTAAGCTTTCTTATAAGTCAAATACTATAACTTAAGTTGACAAATGACTCGAGTTCTAGTGCAACTTAAACTATAAAGCCCCAAACAACCCCCGATGTAGAATAGTACTTGGATAAAGTTTTTCTTACTGGTGGCTACACCCCTCTCTAAGAATGTACCTTCATCCTCCCTATACCCTTTGGTCTATGGTGTTGATAACTTATAATATTACTGTGCAATATTCATAAATCAAAGACATTATAATGGGTGACTAACATCTAAGTAATATCTAATTTAAATAAAATCAAAAAGTAAATTTTAATTCTAACTAATGTAACCACTGATAGGGGGTACTACATATACTTTAAGTCCATATTAAACACTAGTAACCTAATTAATCTAGTATTATTTTAGAAGCAATCAGTATACCAAAAATCAAACAAATTTCTATCAAAAAATAAGATAGCAGATAGCAATGCTAAACCACGAGCATGATGCTAATTTTTAAAATCTAACATCTCCTTTATTTTCTACTATCTTTTTATAAAAAAAATATTTTTAATAAAAATAAAATAATTATCAAAAATCTAAAAAAGTTGTACCATTGTGTACATCTAAGACTAGGATATATCACGAAATCATACCACAATACAAAATTTTGGCAAGATGTTCCCATTTATGGCATGTAATAGAAGAAAGAAAAGGAAAAGAGAAGTATCTGGATCGAACCTCCTACTTACCCTTTCACTCTCTCCCTATCTTGGTCTTCTCCTCTTTCTCCTCTCTTACCTTGAATCCAGGGGAGAAAAAGGCATCAAGGTCGCTCTCCCTCTACAATTGATGCCCCAAACCAATGCGACGCCTTTACGGGACGAACCACTCAGAATCGGGCATTTCCCAGCTGTTCAGCGTAAGAACCAATCCGCACCAATTCAGGCACAAACATGTACTGAAACCATGAACCATTCAGGTTCGTGGTTGATATCATATGTTACCGACTATACTAGGGGCCTCGATTTGGTATTGTATACCTTGTCCATACTTACCATGCAGTACAATTAAGGTACCAATACCAATACATCCTTCGATACCATACTGTATTAACACATTGTATAACAACTGGCTCCCATTGTGTCGACAACAACAGGGTACCTTGTGTAGGTATGGTAGTGTATCGGACTATACTATACACATAAGGTAATGGTACTTTAAACCAAGGTATGTAATATCGTACCGAACAATTCACTCGATATCATACTATACCAACTGTGAACCGGAATGGTTCATGGTCCGTACGCAATTTTTTCCAAACCCTATGAAATGGTCCTTATCGGGCAGAAGCACCCCAAATCGGTTCGAGGCCTCAATAATTGAGGAGAAAAGGATCCAGTCCCCTTTTCTCCCTCTATTTCAAGGTAAGAGAGAAGCAATAGAAGAGAGAGCAATCTTGGACATATCAAGATCTCCTTGGTACTTAGGATCATCATCCTATACTAAATCATATCCTTCCGTACCAAGTTATGACCCATGTGGATATGCAACATGTTCAAGTGGGTACTATCCTCCCCAAGCTCAGTCAAACTTTAGATAAGACCATGGTCGGTCATTTGTCCAATTTTTGCAACTATACCAGTCAAAACAGCACTATCAAAATGGCTATCTAATACATACAAGCTTCTAAGATCCAAGGTGAGCACAATACTAAGACTGAAGTCACAGGACCCAATTATGAGCGTGACCAAGACTTTTATAAGGGACCTCGACAATCGACTTGGAATTGACAAGATGCATATATATTGCATTTCCAATTTTTAATATATGTCTTTTACATTGAAAATGTTATACTTAGTGAATTTAACATGCATATATAGCTATGTCCTCCTTTAGGCATGTAATGTACAAAATTAAAGTGCATTTAAACATCACAAATGAACTCAAAATACCCTATTCTTCACTCAAAATTAAACAAAGGAAGCTTAAAAACCTTGAAAACAAAAAAACAATAACATATATTTATGGTGTATAGGTATGGTTCGGTTCGATACGAACCATATCATATCAATCTCCTAGGGCTAGTACCCAAATTGCAAAACTTGCTTTAAATGTCGGTTTACCACTAAATGATGAAAACCAAGTCCAAAAGTCAAGGGCCCTGGGTGGTGACTAGTGGCCTAATCTAGGCATTAGACTCATGGGAAGGGGCCAATGCGCTTGATCAATCTAGAAGAGAAGGTAAGGGCCACAGATAGTGAGAGTAAAGATGCATAGAGGAAGTTAAAGGAAAAAAAAGGCTATTCATGGAGGAATAGAAAGAAATGGCTAGTGGCAATTGCCAAAGAGATGGCGGTGGCTAGTAAAGGTGCAGGCAAAGAGGTCAGTTGATTGGTTGGTTAAGGGATAAGGGAGTAGAAGTGAGAGGGCGAAAGTCAGGAGGAGGAATCTTGTCAAGTGCTTCCTAGTTAATCTTATTTTAATTATACTTGCCAATTGATATGTTGATGCATTACTTATTCTATGCCAGCTGAGATAACAAGTCTCAACTCTTTCAAAATTTTCCAACTATCAATCTCGGTCAAGATAAACCATAATCCCAATTTATATCAATACTGGTTCATATAGCCCAAAGGTACAAGTTTGATTTAGCGTTATTATTAGACTAGGATTCATTAAAGTCAATTACCACAGAAACAAATTATAAGCAACGCCTAATCAACTTGGAAACCAAATTGGTACCTGGATCAACCAATTTGTGTTACTTGTTGTAAAGTGGCATCCATTAATTTTCCACAGCAATAATCCCCTCTTAAATTGATATCAAGCACATAATTACTTTCGTGTTGACTAAATTAATCTGAAAACATAATTTTATTTGGGCCATTGATCAACAGCTTCTTTATCAAATAACCAACTTCAAGATTCTAATCGAAGCCTAGCTCATCCTTTTACCCCAAGATGGACTATTCTCTATGAATCTAAAATAAACAGAATCTCCTAAGTGCCTCTCTATTCATGAGGCTCTCAGTTATTCCATTTCACATTTCTTGATCTTCACACTTCTATAACAATTCCTATCCTAAATAACCATAACTTACATGGTTCAGTTCTTACTCTGAGGGACAAAACAAGAGAAGTAGACCTCCCAACGTATTTATCAAAAAATCAACCATTAAAAAGAATAAGAACAAAGAACATAAAGGATCACAATCAGACTACCTCTCATGTGCATTGCACATGCCAAGCTCTAGCTTGCTTAATATTTCTAACTCTCACATTAAGATATCTGCACAAAAAGTCTTCTAAATATCATTATAGCTTAACATCTGACCCATGGTCATCCGCACAGCTCCATACTGACCATATCACACCATACCAGTAAGTTACCAATACAATACTTAGGTTCAGTTCAGCATATGAAATTAGTACATACCAGTCCAAACCAAGCAAAACTGCCCATATGTTGATACCAATCCTGTCGCCAGATTTCAGACGATATGATGGCTGGAGCGAGGAAAAAGGTGTTGGAAGGTGTTGGAAGCTTGTTTCAGTCCATATCGTACCGATCGTATCATACCGAACCAGTAATGTATCAGTACAATTCTCTGTATTGATTTCGCGGATCTTGATCAGACCCCTTCTCTATTGCTATGAAACCTCCATATTAAAGTTTCTAGAACCCCTAGGGACTCACTATTTTATAGGGCAAGTTTAAGTAACCCCTTGACCGTCCATAATCCTTCAGTTATGCCCCATTTTCCAAAAATGGGGCAGCCAATACCATAATCATACAATACCCTAGTTTCCTTGATCTTGAGGTTCACTGACGCATAGTGGCCATCCATAGGTTATTCCACATCACTAGTATATTGAAAACTTCATGCTCAGTTGCTGCCCCATATTCCCATTATATGGTATAATTTTATTATCGACAAACTGATGGTAGTTGTATAGACCCTACTTTCAAGTCATAATGAGATTTGAGATCTGCTTGTTGGTGGATACAATATGTTCTAGACATTCAACAATCAATCTTAACAAAAAGAAAAAATAAAATAACCCTACTAATAGCTAGTTAATTAGCAAATGAACCAATAGTAAACCCACAATGAGTAGCATGAACTTTAACTAAAGTCGCAGAATATAAAGTTATCTGAATTAATACCTCAGAAAGCCATCAAATTTCATAACAAGAAATATTAGATGGTCTTATCATATGGCATCTCAAAAAAAAAACTTGCAAGGAACTCCAGCTTCCTTAAAATTATCTAAAATTTATACAGTATCGACAAATGTGCCGGCCGGCAACCATAGGGTGCAATACCGGTCTGTACCTTATCGAACCATGGCATACTAGAACCCTGGGGAAGGAGAGGGAGAGGGCCGGAGAGGAAGGAGGGACAGGGAGAAGGAGAGGGAGAAAAGGAAGGAGAGGGAGGGAGAGCAAGGGAGAGAGAGGGGAGGAGGGACTCACCTGGTTGATCTCCCAAGTCCGGCAGTCGTAGCCAAAAAAGGATGGGGAGCAAAAGAAAGGCCGAAAGGAGGAGGAGGAGGGGGGTGTCGACAATGGAGGCAAGGGTTTCAAAGGGCCGCACAAGGGAGAGAGAGGGAGGGGGGGCACGAAGGGCCTAAGGGATCCATGGTAGGACAATGATGGCAAACAAGTAAGGTTTCAATGCCGGGACGGGAGCACAGGGTGTGCTCCTCTCATGCAAGCCAGGAGGGAGGGTGATCACGAACTGAGGGTGTGGTACGGCTATTTAATCAACAGGCACAAACCGAGGGGGATTAGGTTCGACCTATTTAATGAAATGGGCAATGGGCTAACCATGGGCCTTTTTAATTTTGTTCGGCCTATTTACCAAGCCAACAAGACGAGCCATCCCAATTCTCCATTAATTCAGTTTGGTATACATCGAACCAGGAGTACAGCCAACCATGCATAATGCTATATATCGCTTTTGGAGAAGAGCCAATGCTTCATGCATATAACCCTATCCTTTGTGCAAGCAAGCACCTAGCTCAGGATCTTGTATACAGCATTCAAAAGGCTTCATAGCTCTACAGCTGACTATTTCCTCCAAACTTCATTTGGAGGAAGCATTATTTATATACACACAAAAGCAGTCAAGCACACAAATCTAGTATTCTTTATCGTCTTTAAACATCTATAGCTGTTTAAAATCATCAGAAAAAAAACCACGTGCTTCAGAGTGCCCCAAAAGCATTTAAGAAAAATCAAAAAGGGAACTTCATGAAACCCCTGTGTCTTCCCAACAGCTCCAGCCCTCATCCTCCTCAAACTCTTTTGCAAAAATGTTCTAGGTGATAAATCTAATTAAATAATGAGTAGAACATTATAAAGCTTAAGGGGCTTGTAAATCAAAAAGATTAAGATGAAGTGTAAAAATCGAAGAAAGCATTTTGTTAAAGGTCCGAAAATTGGAAAAGAAAAATGAAATTTATGGTTTCTAACAAGAATCAAAGTTTTATTTTCGAGCATAGTTTGGCACATCCTTAGATCAAAATTTTTCACCAGCTTTGTTTCCTTTCAGATAGCCAAAAAAGCAACTGCATAAAGCCACAACAATACATAGGAAAAAATGCAAGGATTTTCTGCATATCTTGTAATTAATGTGCATTTAAGGTATGGGTTTAAGATGAGTTAACATAATATAGCGACTAGCTATAAGCGCAGCCTCAAACTTCTATGATCATCCTAACTGGTTAAGCTTCACAATCAACCAACTTCATGCAGCATCACTGGGATACCCAAACAATTTACACCATGCATTCCAATAGGTGATATTTCACAGAAGCATTATCCGACAAGTAAATATAAATGAGCACAACACAAACAGTTTACAAGATTAGTTACTGTATACAGCTGCATAAAGAAAAAGTGCATGTTGTCCACCATTGTCCAAGGGTGCAATCACAGATGGAGGTACAAGTAACACAAAAAAAAATAGGGAAATAGAAAGACAAAAGAAAACTTGTATTCATGTAGCACAAATAAATAGAAAGATGACCAACAAGCACAATGCTAAATGTGCATGCAGAAGGTAAATGCATTGGAACAGTAGTTTTAATCGCCTTACCTAGTTTGTGAGCCCTGTCAGAAAGAACACCCAGATAGCGAGTAACTCTATCAAGTTTTGCATTCGAGTATTCTCTTAGGTCGCTCGCTTCCTGTCTCAACTCCAAGTAGTCCTCTCTAGCATGCTGTCAGGCCAATTTAAGAGATTGCATAACACATGAAGATAACAAGTACACATATCAGCAAGAAAAAAATATAGGGAGAAAGAAACCACCTGTGCATGAAACAATTCTTGATGCAAAATAATAATCAACAGCCAACTATGTTTTAGCCACATTTTTCAGTTGAGTGAATATTAATTCTATTTGCCAGATGATATCTAACCTTTGCTCCAATGACATTTAGATCTATCCATATATAGGAACAAAGACCAAGGCATGACACTCTGTATAAGGTATAATTTTGCATACATAATAAAAGCAGGATTATTTTATACTTATCTTCATAAAGACTGCGAACATTAATTTTGAGGCACAAATAGTAAAGGAGTTGGCTTATTCAACATGCTCCATGGTGGTTCGGAGGGGAAAAAATGCAAGTGCAGAGTATTCATCAAAACCATCAATTATAATTTATTCTTTGTAAATATCTACTTTAGGGTGTAAGGAAACCACAAAAGACATCTAGTGGAGCCCCCCCCCCCTCTCTCCCTCTCTCTATATGTGTGTGTGTGTGTGTGCAGCGTGTGTGCATGTATGTATATATGAAAATATCTATATGTGTGTGTATATTTATGTACATGTATATGTGTAGACTGCGAACATTAATTTTGAGGCACAAATAGTAAAGGAGTTGGCTTATTGAACATGCTCCATGGTGGTTCGGAGGGGAAAAAATGCAAGTGCAGAGTATTCATCAAAACCATCAATTATATTTTATTCTTTGTGAATATCTACTTTAGGGGGTAAGGAAACCACAAAAGACATCTAGTGGAGCCCCCCCCCCTTCTCTCTCTCCCTCTCTCTATATGTGTGTGTGCGTGTGCGTGTGCAGCGTGTGTGCGTGTGCAGCGTGTGTGCGTGTATGTATATATGAAAATATCTATATGTGTGTGTATATTTATGTACATGTATATGTGTGTATGCATATATGTATATGTATATGTGTGTGTAGAGAGAGAGCGTGCTAGACTTGGCTACACTCGAGTGAATCGCCACTCAAATCCGATCAAGTCTACATTGGACGGTGGTGGTCCCATATCGATAATTCGAGCCATTGGATGTGATATACTACATCTATACTACTCACATACCAAAAATCATATGATTTGGAGACTTCTAGCCTATGCATCACGTGGTCAAAAAATTGAATATTCTAAAGAAAATTAAATTATATATGTTTTTTGATCAGTTGATGCATAGGCTAGAGTTCTCCAAATCACATGGTTTTTGATGTGTAAGCATGTTAGATATAGTGAATCACATCCAACGGCTCGATTCATTGATGAGGGAACTTTGTTGTCTAATGCACATCTGACCGAATCTAAGTGAAGATCCATTCGAGTGTAGCCAAGTCTGGCTCTCCCTCTCTCTATCTCTATAAATAAATAAATATATATATATATATATGTGTATATAAAGTATACAGACTTCAAGCCTATTAATACAAGGATGCAGGGTATTAGCCTCCTGAGAGGGTACAACGCACATCATTTTGGCCCCCAGTTCTGCTCTTTTCAAGATTTAGGAGACTCAAAACATCATCCCTTAAATTCAGAAGAATTGCAAAGCTTGCTTAGAAGAAATTGGGATCCAAGAAACTTTGGAATTTTCACAAATACAACGCAGACATTGTACATCTGAACCAGTCATGTATGCCTCTCCTGAATTTTTACATCCTTTTAGCCTATATGCATGTCCATCAATACCATGATGTGAACATGTCATAAATTTTTGAGACCCCAGAAAAACATAAAATGAACACTTCAGAATCGTTAGGAATCCCTCACACAAGGGTTGCATAGGGTAGCAGATCCATCTAAGTTAGCTCTAGTCAGCCTCTGCCATACTTAAGCAATAAAATAGCTTTGTTATTTTCCCTAGGCACCAAGCCACAATTCCAACTTTGAAAGAGTTCAACAAATACAGACTCTATTACCAGTAAATAAATCAAAAATTTAGCCTGCCTCTTAATAGCTCTCTTAGCATCTTCAAGAATATAGCAGAATAAATAGGTTCTATGCATATAATTGTGTTCCATCCATCAATTCCTCTCAGTTGAGTAGTTCCAAACAGCTGCCAGAATCACCACACATGACAGCCACTACATTTGGATAGATAGAAGAAGAGGAACTCCTATTCAGAAAAGATGCAAGCAACACTAGTCTTTTCTTTGATAAGTTTGACACAGGTGCCATAGTGTTGCCTAACCATTCAGCCAGAGATGTCGGATGCGAGATCTTTAGCTACTTGTATCGATTTGCCACCGTGTGGTTGGATACAATGCGCTAGTAGGATGGGAGTTAATTAAGGTCAAGGGAGCAGGGAAGAGTTTGTTCTTCGCTCAAGATCTCCAGCAACAGAACATACCCATTTAGGAACATGAAGAAGTGAAGAAAATTTGATGAGGGATATATCATGAGCCCTATGTTACATTTGGCACTAGCTAAATACCGTTTCTAGGTTGTAACCTAATAAGAGTCAGGAGCCTGTCAACAATATTTCTCCATCAAAAAATTTGAATAGCTGGCATCAAATGACTTACAGATGGTCCTTTGATCTGCAAGTTCTATTGCTAAAAAATATTACCTCATAATATATCCACACATGCAATTGTACAATCATTCTTCACAACAGGTGCTGTTATTAAGATCCCCTTTGATTATCTATAAAATTATCTTAATATTCCTAACTTGAACTTTTCAGTCAATTTTCTTGCTCTTAAGCCAAGGAATTCTCTCAATCTTAAATGTACTTTGCAAAGAGACAAGATCCCGTATAAAAAGCATTATGTTAACTCTGTATCAAAGTAAGAATTCAACCCACCCTGTGCTTATGGTCCTGCAGAAATTGGAATAACTACGGTCCCTTAAAAGAAAAATAAGAAAGAAGATGAGAATGGAGATTCATATCCACGGATCAAAGGGCAAACATGTATAGGGGAGTAGAAAGTAGATGAAGGAAAAATGGAAAAAGTGATGAAGA
Source organism: Phoenix dactylifera (assembly GCF_009389715.1). Classification (NCBI taxonomy): domain Eukaryota; kingdom Viridiplantae; phylum Streptophyta; class Magnoliopsida; order Arecales; family Arecaceae; genus Phoenix; species Phoenix dactylifera. The sequence goes on from NW_024068169.1 coordinate 77,213, forward strand.
GATGGGGAGGAAGAATTATTGGGTGCAGAACTTCCTTATACTATTAAGAATATTATCGAATCCCCAAATTGCCCTGAGCAGCAGGGGCACTAATTGATCTATAACATGTTCGAGCTATGAAACTAGAACAAATGTAATAGATGAGGCCCATATGCATGAAAATGGATTGAAAAGCACACTGTCATCTTAAACTCAGCATTTATATGAACTTAACTAGTAGACCTCCATTACTGCACCACTTGATCAGCAGTCTGATTTAGGAGTAACAGTCAACCAGTTGTCTCAATCCAAATGGCCTTCATGAAATTATTGGCCATTTGATCAGCAGTCTGATTTAGGAGTGACTAATTTTTTGCCCCACTTGATCTCTAATTTTATAAGAGAGCTCCATGGTCTCCGCATCTTCATCCCGACTCTTTGACCTCCAAAAAGCGCCCACAAACAGGCATGCGCGTACCTCCCTGATTAACACCTCAGGCATGTACCTTTCTTAACTTTTATGTGTATCATTTTTTTAACATATACATCCCGCCATATCACTCTAAGTGACTTATCAAAAAAAAGTTCATAAGATTAAATGGGATGTATATATAGCAAATCTACTCCAATCAATCTTAATAATGAGATCATAGCATCCATCACATGCTCCCTTTGTATAACAGCAATGTATCACACATGCCAAATACTAGTTCCTAACAAAATTAATCATCCACCCTAATGCATTTGTTCTTTGAAAAAAACTGGATTATTAACCAAAATGTTACGCTAACTCACTGCAATAATATGACTTCCAAACACCTTCCAATAGCAATTAACTATGAAAATGGACACCTCAGTGCATAAGTTCACATGATGGATGAGACATAACTCAAAAATCTACATCTATCTTCTTATATATTGGATCTTTTTTCATAGTCTCCAATTTATAACATTTCTTTCAATGAAGAACTTGTAGTTAAGTCTTGTCAATTAGAGAACTTGCCCCATCAATATCAGAAAAATCTTCTATCTATTAATGATCTTTGAACAAACTGATTAGAAGCACCTTTTAGATATCAAAAATATGCAAATAAAGTAACCATGATAAAACAGTCCCACCAGCTTTTATGTATTTAATAACATACTAACAAGGGAAACAATTTCTAGACACATGACCATGAGATAAATCAATCTACCAACCAATCTTCACACCATTTGATATTGACCCCATTCCTCTTCCTCTCATCTATATTATTGCAAACAAGTAGAAAATCAGGGTCATGTGACTTGCCATTTGCCCAATTCGAGATGTCCCCCCATGTTTACCACCTGTTGGGGTAGAAAAGGGGCCTGCGGATTATCTATAAGTTCAGATTGATCTATTGTAAGCTTGGTAGCAGGGTGCATAGCCATAGGCTTGGTCACCAGCATTTTCTCTTCCTAAGACCTGTCACATTTATACTGGCAAGATCTAACCCGTGTTGACCTAGCTGCACCAACTCCCAAAAATGTAGTTCAATTTCACAGGTCTCAACTGCATAAATATTTGCTCAGAAACTTCTTCAATCTTTTTATTCCTTCAGTAACACTCCTTATAAGAACAACACCATCCACATATTTGAAGTGCAACATTTTGTGAATATTGAGAAATCAATTCAGCAACTAATAATCTTATATGATATAAATCTTTAACAAATTTTTTGAATAGGGAAGTATATGTTCATTGAAAAAACTAAAAAAAAAATATTGATGTGAAAAAACTAAAAAGAATTATTGATGAGAAAAGAGCCTCCCAATAAACTACAAACTTTATGATGCATACATGTCATCAATCTGTGAACCTTATTAGAGCTTCCCCATAACTCTCCCATTCACACGCAAACAAAGGGAAATAGAGAAACAAACTGGAACCATAGAACAAACTAGAATGGGTAGTTTTTATGGTGCTCTACAGCAACAGACATAAGGTGCCAAGTTTAGCAGTAGAGAGGATAGACCTTAGATCAATTGAAAAATCATATTCAGTAAGAATATCCTAAGTTTACTCCACCACAAACCACATTATTATCTATACACTTAACTAAATATGGACAAGCTAAGCAAGATCCCTATAGAATGATCGTTCATGAAAAGGAACTTGTTGTGCAAAAACTTCTTCCAACTCAGTTCCCCATCAGAGTATCCAGATAAGTTCGAGATACATTAGTTTTATTTTGATAACTAGAATGAATCAATCTAGGTAGGATCTAGGACAAGATCAAGAAAATGGAATTTTGCAATCCCTGAAAAAAATTAACTAAGTCAGTTTTTCCAAAAATCTTATATTGCAATGATGGCCATATAAAGATCTTCCTGAAGAATTTAATATCTGATTGCATCACCATCCTGCCTCTCTGCAAGCGAGGATAAGGCTGCGTAAATTTGACCCTTCCCAGACCCCACAATAGTGGGAGCCTCATGCATTGGACAACTTTTTTTATTGCATTGCCACCATAATTTATTTCATGTTGGACTAACCTACTCAACACATAACCCAATATGGTTGCCCTATAAAGTTAACATGTTATACTGCAATAATACTCAAGACAAGCCGCATGGTGACTATATTAAAACTGTAGGAAACAGTTTTATCCTCATGTCTAAGGAGCAATATGAACTAAATTTTTCAGCTCAAAATTTCATTTATGAACTAAGTGAAGAACCACTTGCACCACCATTTTCAACACAAATGGGGCTCTCATCAATGAATATAGAAAATAAGAACCACTAATCTCGTATTTATTCTCCCATAAGATAGCTGTTAGCAGCCATGACCTTCTGTGTGCAAAAAAAAACAATCTCCAGTTGCTTACTTGTCAGTGGCATCAATGGTTGAGTCAATATTTCATAGGTCTCCAAAATTTCACTAGGAAAGCTAATCTGATAAAGAAATGACACCAATAAGATAATTTCTTCAATGGGGAACGTTGTTTATCAAGACATCAGCAGGAAAAGAAAAACCTTCTCATATCAGAAAAACTGCTAGGAGAGATGAACTCCTGGTGCAAGACAAAAGAAGGTGTCCTCTATCAATAAAAGTTTCTAAAGTTTTTATCCTAGCAACTCTAGACGCATCAAAGAGCACGGAGGAATTTCTTCAACATTGGGATAGATTGTGTCATCTAGTTCCATTCCAAAAGATTGAACAATACAGCAAAATTACCCTACAACATGTATCCATCCCTTGTGTTAATATGAGGGAGTTTCTTACCAAGAAAAGAAAGATATCAAGCAAGCCACTTGTTTTCCTGTTCTTCCCCTGAGTGAGCAATATCATTGAGCTACTGTGCAGGCTTCAACTACCTCACTTGCTTGCTCAACTTTCATGGAAGATGATTTGTTTTCCTGGTTAGTGACACTCACCTATCTTTTCAGATTACTTCTTCTCAATCCCATTCCTGCAATCCATTATCAAGGCATCTTATACAGTAGTAACCATGTACAAGTCTATACCAATCTAATAAATGTTAAGTTTTGCTATTACACTAAAAGATGAGCTAAATAAGTAGCCTAAATTTTTTGACTTCCATGAAAAGCCTCCAGTTTAGTTCTTTAACTAGCAAACCTTCTGCGACACAACACAGCAATTAAATCATGAACTTTAAGAAAAACCAAGAATATAATGCAAAGAGGAAGTGCATGGGACAATTATAAAATCAAACGTATAGCACCATCTAAGACTGCAACTATCATCTGTCCTCTTCGTCATGCACTTCTCTGGTATAGCAATTCACTAACTATCATACAACACTGATTTGGAAATTTAGAAGTCCTCGAATTTAATAACCCCATATAGTACCCTTCAAGATCCCCATCCAGTCATGCGTCTCTTCTTCCTGTCTTCTTGTACCATTCAACAATTTGTTACCATTCTCCACTTCCACTCTGAAGCTACACAACACATGTTTGCTAGGAACCTTGAAATCATAGCATGATAGATATAACTTGGCAGAAATGACCAACTTTATGAATCCGTGTGAAACTTAAACTCGTAGTGCAATAAGGAGCTCTTAGCAGAATGACAAACTTTATGTATCAAAGTATATCAAAGTGCACCGAAGTGTACACACATAGAGTTCTTGCTAAAGTAGAGGCCACCAAACAAGCTCAGATAATCTTAGGCATAAAAATCGCTCATTTTCTCATTTTTACCGAATCATAGATCTCATTCCAGCTGAATAGTGGCCAATTTACAGAACAGTATAGTGTCAAATCCACATTTTTACTACTGCAGTGAAGAAGAAAAGAAAAGATTCAGAGACCGAGAATGGACGAAGGAACAAGAAAGGCGAAACCTTGAGTTGGTCCTTCAACTTCTGGAACTTGGCAGCGAGGGGCTGCTTCGGGAGCTCAGGGCGCTGCACCAGGGACGACGGCGAGACGGATAGCCTCCGGACCACGGGGTGGGGCTCCGGATCGTCGCGCTCGAAGGACTCTCTGGGTTCAAAGCCCGGCAACTCCCACGTCCACCGTTTCTTCTGCTCCGCCATGGCCGTCCCCCTCTCCCTCTCCCTCGCGATTCGAACCCTAGAAACCGAGCGCAAGAGAGGGGAAATGGAGAGAAATGGAGGAGAATGGGGAGGACGCGGGGAGGAGAGGAGAGGAATGGCGAGTTGAGGGGGTTGGCGATCGGAGGAGGGCTCTATCTATAACTCGTGAGGACGGAGAGGAGACACCCAGGCCAGAGGTTTTCTACCACCCCAAGGGTGATCCTTCGCGCATTGGTGTGGTCGCCTAGCCCTTGTCTAGGTTTTTTCTGTTTCCTTTTTTTTTAACTTCATTCATGGATCCTTAGTTTGAAATAGGTGACATAAAAAATAAAATAAAATATTAAAAAAAAGTTCATTGTCTTTCGACTATTTTTCGTGTGAGCTTGTGTTCGACCTCACCAGTATTGTAAAATGGGTTAGATCTAGTTGGAAAATCGGATAAGCAATTTCAGGGCATCTTTAAGTTATCCTTGAGGAATATAAACAGTATTGAGATAAGGTGAGAGAAATCTTCTTTTATATTTGGATTTTTTTATACTAATCTTGTAATCACACAGCAGCAGGGTACAAATGATTTTAAGTGATGGTTACTCGTTTGTTCAAAGACAAAAATTACTACTCCTTTTGAGTTTGTTTTCTGTCGATGATGTATAAGTAACCATTTTCTTACATTAAGTGGGATGAAAGTAGTGGAAAGGTAGAATCCTGGGTACTAAGGAGCTATCTATCCCCGATTATCAAAGGTTTGACATTGATGGTTTTGCTTTTTGGGATCGACATGTTAGTGTTTATCCAGGATAATTGGTGTATTTTTAAAACTATCATGTTTCTAATCAAGACTTTGACCTATAAATCTAGAAATTTTGATAGTACTAGCATATAACCCACGCATCGCATGGAGTGCTATTTTTTTTTCCTTCTCTAGATGCTATTGAAATGTAGTATAGAAGATATGTAGTAGCACAGATAACATAAATGGAATAAAATCTAATAGATATAAAAGCTTAATTATTTTTTTAAAATAAAATTTTGATATTAGCATCATGTTATACTATGATTATACAAAATTTTAACAATATATGTATAATAAAAAATAAAAAAAATATTGCATCTAAAGGATATTTAAATGTAATGTAGCGGAGTCGTTGATAGTTGTACTTTTACTCTTAAGTAAGAATATGATCATCAAAATGCAAAAACAATAGTGTAATCCAATAACCTGTTTTGGACATCGACAGGATACAGTACTAATTAAAAGAATTTTCATTCATATTAGCATATATTAAGTAAAAATGCTTATTAATAATATCACTAATATCTGTATTAATTAGTAGTACTAATGAAAAAAATTTGTTTAATATAGTTTACTAAGCTAATAAGCTTCTTTTTAATGGTGTTATATTTTTATATTTTGATGAAGAACTATGTTAAATAAAATCCTTACTTACCAATCAAAATAAAAAAAAAATTAATAATGTTATCAATATGGACATCCACGAAAAGAGAGCTCGGCTATATGTAAATTAGATTGTTGTAAAATATTAAATTAGAAGTATTGGTATTTTTATTGCTATTTAAAAGAAAGGATGTGGTCATTGAATCTATCATCGAGGTCATTCAAGAAGAAGAGGACATAGTTTAGGTAGAGTTACCTGTAATCCAAATCATCTACAAATAGTTCAAACTCCATGAGTTGGATAGCTTGCTCAAAAATATGAGAAAATAAGTTAAGCTCGAGCTGAGATCCTGCTTTTAAACATGCAAAGACCAATTAATCAATGGCTTACAAAAATAAAAGTAGGTCTTTAACTTAAAAGCTAGCGTATTTATCAGGGGAGTTTCATAGATATGGATACAGTCTGTCTTGCTCAGTAAATAAGAGTATGTAGGTGACGGCTTGTGCAGTAAATCGGATTTTCAGGCAACTAACCCTACCCAATACATCTAATTCCAATCAACAACTTGGGCCACCACAAAATCTATTCCTTTCTCAATCCAAAAAGTTTGATGTCGAAATGGTTGGACAGACAATCAGCATCACATAAGATCATGCCAAAATTTATGCGCTTTCCATCGCTTGTACTTGTGGTGCCCATCATTTATTCAAATAAAAGGGTACCCTCTATAAAACAAAAGATCTCGAGTTGTATCGAGGATGGCGGTCGGTGAAGTCTCATGGTGCTGATATCGGAAACTTGAATGGTGATTAGCTTAATACACCTTTCAAAGAATGTTTAGGTGATGTGCATTAACTAATTTGTCTTTAAAAAAAATTCATCTACTGGAAAATTCTTTAATTTTTTCTTTTCCCTGCAACTAAACTTTAAGGCTTGATCCAAAGGTCCCTAGTCTATCCCTGGATTCAAATGCCCAGTACAAATAACCTCACAAGCATTCATCGCGCTCACTTTTCATGATGAAAGGTTTCTAGCAGCCATTATTGTTGTTTAATAATTCTTTATCTCCTTCAATATGACCTTAGGAGGAAATTACCGAGCCCAAGGTTGTTGCCTTGTTGCAAGTTAACTAATGCGAGTAGACCCACAACAGAAGTAGTTTGGTCCCCTTCACATCATTACCCATGAACCTTAGTCCTTTGCAACAATAAAAAATAAACTATTTTTGTCCAACGGCCCTCCCCACCAAAATTTCTCTTGGAAGCCAAGCTAGCCAGCTAGATCAACCTTGACTTCCACTTTCGGTCCTCTCCTTTTGTCCTGGAAACTGTTCAAATGAACCACAGCGACAAAGTAGCTAAACTATTCCTGGCATCCTACCTTCTCCCCAAGCGACGAATCAAACGGACCAGGACCACCGGAAAAAACAGTCAAATAAGTGGACGGCTCATACGTGGGAAACAACCTAGCTCTGGCTTCTTCCCGAGCGAATTTTCTGGTGTCTCGGTTGGAGTTGTGGGTCCCATGTGATCAACGGTGCGCACCGGTTAACATTTTGGCTTTGCGCGCCATTCCGCAAAGGCGCGAAGTAGAGCGCCACTGCTTAGATTTTGACGTGCCATGGTGAAAACATGCGGAATAATATGTGTAAAAAAAATAAATGGATATAGATGTAGTTTGATAATTATTGGATGCCAGATTTTACTTTAAGTAAAGATTGAGCTCACGGCTTATTAAGCAATAAATCTACTTTATAGAATTAAACCAAGCTAAATTATAGAATGCAGCTTAGTTAAATCACATAAACATGATACATCTGTATAGATAACTTCATGACAATTAGTTTCAACTAAGGCTGCAAATGGGTCGGGTCGACCCGACCCGCGTAGACCCGACCCGTCCCAAATTTTAGGACCCGCGGGTCCGGGTCGGGTCCTAAAATTGGACCCGAATCATTTTCTGGGTCGGGTCTGGGTTTACCAAACAGACCCGACCCGACCTGAATGGATCCGAAGAGAGAGAGAGAGGAAAAGCAAAAGAGAGTCTTTTCTTTCATTCTTTTCTTTTCTTTCTTTTTTTTTTTTTTTTTGGCGTGGGTTGTGGTACTGTTGGTCAGCGTGGGAGGATAGCATGTTAGCAACAAGCATAGGTTCACAGAATCCAAAGGAACGTCGGCCCGTCAGGATTCTCTATCGATCTATTACATTGTTGATACCTCTGGTGTCTCGGTAGCTGCCTTTTTTTTTTTTCCTTCTGTTTTTTGGTTTTTGCTTCTTTTAACTTTTGAAGGGAGAAAGTGAGGGAACACTGCAACTGAATATGGGTCATGTGCCAGTTTTCTGTAATGGAATTGGATTTTGGAAGAAAGTCTGGGATTTTTTTTTGTCCTCGTGAGAGGGGAGCTGGGAGACACCGAGTTCCGTCCAATCAGTCATATAGATAAAAAATAGTGTGATATGAAATTTGGCTTGTAGACCGACTTAGTTAGTAAGTCATGGGTCATCTGTTCTGGAGCTCAATTGCAAGTCTTAAGTCATGGGTCACCCGGCACCTCATAATTATGATATGACCAAATTAGATTTGCCCAAATTTTTTCCCAAAAGCACAAAAAAATTGGACCCGATCAGACCCGGACCCGACCCGAATCCGACTCGGACCCGACCTGACCCGTCCCAATCTTCAACCGGGTCGGGTCCGGGTCCAAAATTGGGACCCGAACAAAAAACCGGGTCGGATCGGGGTCACCTAGGACCCGATCCGACCCGACCCATTTGCACCCCTAGTTTCAACAATATTCTTATATTAACATGATATATTTCATCTTTTGAATATTATGCACAAAATGAATAGTTAAGTGAAATCAGATTAAGATAGATTATCTAAGTGTCAAGATCATACTATGTATGTATTCATATATTGATACCCAGGTACCCAATTTCTAATAATTCTACTTTACAGTCAAGGACTATGGCCATATTTAAACCCTTCAACATAGGTCATGCCATTCTTATCCCTATGGTAGGGTCGCCACATTTAACCCCTGTGTGGTCTAGATTCTCAATCAGAACAATGATCATATGGCTCCATGTAACCCTTGCTGTTTAGGTCATGCCATACTTATCCTCATGGTGGGGTTGCCACATATATCCTCTATGGCAGTGTCACACCATGTTTACTCCCATGGCAGGGTTGCCACGCTAACCCTCATGAGAATGTCAAGTGATACATATATATACATAAATTCAATCTTCTTTCCTTTTATGATAACACTGGTACATGTATATACAAGTATAATACAAATACAGAATAAAGTAATATAGTCATTGCTTCGAAACATGCAAGACATGTAATATAAGAGAGGTTGAGGCTGAGAGAACAAGTGCCGGAGAGGTACGTGCGATTAAGAGATGATGGGGATGAAGGAGATTTTACCTCAACAACCATAGACTATAGTATTGACAAGGAACTTTGGGTATCGATACAAGAAGTGAAAAATGTTGGAAGTTGCTATCCAAAGACAAAAAAAGGATTAAACACCTAGGGAGAAAAAGAAGAAGAGAGTGCATGAGGGTTACAGATGGTGAGATCTATAGATCGAGTATAAATGGAGTGGAGAGTGATGCAGGGAGAAAAGATAGATCGAGACATTGGGTCTAGTCGGCACGTGGTTCGTGCCATTTAGTTTAGGTATGGCAAGAACTAAGGAACCAATATATGGGCCCTTAATCCATGGTATTCGTTCGAACAACGCACAAATATGTAGGGCAAAAGGGTCATAGGGCAATGGACCAACGAATAATGGTGAAAGAAACACTTTTTTAGGGCTTCAAGACATTTTGGATCACTACATTTGTGTAATGTTCTAATGGGCATGGTAGGAATACGAGCCCATAATAGAGAACCACTATTCTCCATGTATGCTAGGCAGTGATGCCCTACATTGGTTAGCAAGAACTAAGTATTGCATAGTCCCATTTAATTTTTTTTTCCTATGCTACTTGTTTTCACCATATCTTTGCTCAGATGGATATATAAGAAATACATGCCAAAGTACCTGCATAATAAGAAAAGAAAGGGTACAACACGCCTCAGAAGAAGGTTCTAAAGGATGAGGTTGAATACATAATTGGCTAGGGAGCTAAATAAAATCACTTCATTAGAGGTTGAATATGCAGAATGACTATAAAAAAGGTTGATGAGCAGGACGAATGGAGATATGATAGAAAATTTGACTAGTATGATGATTGGTGCAACATCATCATATTAAAGGGCACGCTTAGTAGAAAACAACAGGTAACAGTTAATAGAAGTACCAAACATGGAAGCAAACGTGATTACATCTATCAAGAATGGATTGTTACTATATAATGGTATAAATATTAGAATTGTATGAAAATCCTTTGATAATCAATCCAATCAGTTTTTCTCTATCTTTACCATAGTCATTTATCCTACGAATAGGCATAACTTAGCCACCTACTCTAGCGCCTAGCGCTATACCTTGTCCACCGTAGCTCAACATTACAACCCCATCTATTTTCATCTCCTTCAAATGGTGGTAGGACAAATACGAAAATTCTTAAAGGATAAGGCACCTAAACCTACATTACTTTTTATTCTTTGTTCAACCCACAGCTTTCTGGCTAGGCCGAGACCATTGGCATGCCCACACATGCATCCAAACCTCGCCCAGTCAAGCTTAGTTGGGGACTGCTTTCTACCTCGACCAATTGAGTCCTTTGGGGATCCCGAGTTTCCTAGCTTACTTGGAACAGGATTGAAAAAAGGGCCCAACACTATTCTCCTCTCTACTTATACTCTGATTCTAAAGGTATTTCATCCATTGTCTTTCTATGCTCTCTCCCTTCATTCTTCCAAAGTAAGTGCATTCCATCTAGTATTGTACTCCATAGTTCGTATTAGTAGCAACATATCTAGGTGTTGAAATAAGACAATGTGCCCATCCACTCTAACTCAAGTGCCACTTATGCTCTTGCTTTATCACTCATATCCTCCTATTATATAGATCTTTATTCGATGCATTGTTGATGCATACAAATATAGAACTCTTATCTGCATGTACGTTTGTTTTGTGTGTACCATATAATGTTTATTCAGTTCGCAGCATGTGATGCATGTAGGATTTTCTTTTATGTGTGGAGGATTGAGCCATTATGAAACTGGTTAGAAAACATCAACTTTGAATTGGAATGTGTTATAATGGAGGAGATTTAATCCAAATCATGGATAGAAGAGAGGCCACTTAAGAGCTCGAGGTTGAGATAAGGATTGAGGATCTTCAACTCTTTCAAGCCTCAAGCATATTACTTCACTTTCAAGGATGAAATTAGTTTAAGGGGGGAGAATGTAAGGGCTCGGTCCATTAACTAGCCCAATAGTAGGATGGACCACGCATGTTTTTCATGTAAGGTCGTCGGAGGTGGAAGAAAACCTCATATGACTGGCACATGAGGTGGAAGAGGAGGACTCATGATGGGAGTCCGCCTCCTCTCCTAATTTTGAGGAAACAGGAATCCTAAGGCACATTAGACTTTAGCAAAACCTTAGAATTTTCTCTATAAAGATATATGCCTTCTCCTCTAGAAACTCTACCTTTGAGATCTTCTTCTGGCTGCAAATTTCTACCAAAATCTTGTAGATTTTTCGTTGCAGTTCATTGCCAGTTTGGCCTTGGGATGTCGTTGTTGGGAACCCTAGTGGTCGCATGTATATATTTTTAAAAATTTTACAGCGGAAGCATGAATTAAACTATTTAATTTCTATGTATGCTAGAGATCATATCTCTACAACAAAAATAGATCCAGGATTTTAAACATTTATCCTAAATAAGTAGACATGATTCTATGTCTAACATGTAGTCATGCAGAATTTCAGCAACCTAGTTGATTTCTAATCTTAATTTTTAATGAGATTAGATCTCATACTTTTTTGCTTTGAAAATTTTGATGATGCCTTGATCACCTTGTATAGCCGCACATGCATCCGGCCTCTACGGATAGTCCACGCGAAGCTCTAGAAAGATCCACAACTGTCGGAGTGCTAGCTCGTGCAGAAGTGCTGCAGTGGCTGAAATTTTCTCCCTCGAAGCACTCAACTTTTGATTCTTCTTCGAGAGCATGAAGGATGGAGATGAAGGAGAAGAAGGAGGAGAGAAGGTGGCTGGCTCTCAGAATTTTTTCAGAATTTAGAACCCTTTCTAAAGACCATCTTTTTTAAACCCTAGTAGTGGGGGTCTTTTTATAGCCAAAAGACCCCCCATGCCTCACACCTCTTTTGGCCAACGAATTTGGCTGATAAAATTCCCAAAAAATTCTGGTGAATCGAAAGCTAAGAGATGAACAAATTCTCTTTTAATCTTGTGCCAGGAATCCCTAAAAATCAGGGGTTTATTGCACCCCAAACTTTAGCTTTACGCCACCCTTCTTGATGCGCCGTGCAGTCTCTACAAATTAGGGATTTGATTCCTATCTTTTTAGGAAGATTTGATGTGCCATATTTTTCTAGAAAATAGCTCCACGCCTCCTCTTTCCTAACGCCAAAAATTGGCTAAAAATAAAGAGGATAGGTACCACTGCTTTTAGGGACAAGGATGAGGTGTCTTTCTTCGCCAAGAAAGAAAGTTAGGGTCCTAAATTTTAGGAATTCTTCTCCATAATAAATTCTGATTATTTGGACTCTTAAACCTCATCAAATAAGGACTCTTAATTGACTTGAGTCAAGCCCAATTCAATTAAGTCTAGTCTGATCAATTAGATTATGCCCAATCGGCTCGGGTCGAATCCGATCGAATTAGGTCAAACCCTAATTTAGCCCAAATTGAATCTAATTCAATTTGGCTTAATTGAAGTCCAATAATTCAATCAAATTGAATTTATTAGTAATCCAATTACTAATTAACCCTCCAATAATTCAATAATTATTTTAATTCAACTTTTGTTTAGGATAATTTGTCAATCGAATTGACCAAATTACCCCTAAATGATTCTTAATCATCAATCAGCCATTTGATCAACCTAGAAACTTCTATGCGTGTGACCCCATAGGTTCGAACCTAAGCCGGTAGCACAAGAACAACTTCTTGTACTAATCGAAATGACCATCTAGCAATGGTACCCGACGTCCGGATAGGCCGAATATATATGAAGAAAATATTCTGTAATTTTGGACTATGGTTACTGTATAATTCATCCCTTTGGCTCCTAATGCCAGGATGACTTCAGAGTTCTGTCAACTCTGTAATAAATACATCCTCTATGTGATCAACTTTAGAAATCCTGTGACTCTTCACAAGGATTACCCTGGCCAAGATTTTGCTAAATTGAACACCAAGCATTATCTGCTGTTTCCAGGAGGGGTCAATTCCATCTTGACTCACGCATTGATTACGCAAGTACTTGACTGCACCCAGTAACCTTCCATCCCAGAATTAGAAATTCTGCTAGTCCAGTACTAAAGTACAGTGAGTTGCTTGCCAGTCACTATGGTGATCTCAGGTCTGAGGGATACTTATATCTATATCCACTCGGAACATCTCTCGACAGTAGAGTGTTCCGAAATTGGTCACGTTCAGTAAAATGTACTCCTACACTTCACCTATGCGACATATCAGTGTCTCCACACTCCTTGGTTAAGAGGACAACCAACGTATATGTCTCACAACGATCTAATCTCGACAATGCTATCGTCCTATTAACAGTAAATCATTTGGTCGCGAACAGGCTTAAGAACTTGAAAATAAATCCTCCTTTATCATAAAACAAGTCCTAAGGACTTCATCATATAAGAGTTCATTTGAAGATGTACAATGAAATGATGAACAATGCTAAATAATATTTTATTAATTTATCAATTCATTTACAAAATTCAATCATCAGCACACTGACGGTTGACTCTTAAGATATAATTTCCAACAACTCCCACTTAGCCTAAAGCCAATCGGCATAATATCTAATACCCATCTTCGACTTGTGTTCGTTGAACTCTTTGATACTGAGAATTTTGGTAAATGGGTCAGCCAGATTTTCTTTTGTGTCAATCTTCTGAAGATCAATATCACCTCGTTCGACAATCTCTCGAACCAAGTGATAGCGATGTAGAATATGCTTGATCCGCTGATATGCTTTGGATTCTCTTGCTTGAGCCATGGCTCCAGTGTTGTCACAAAATACAGGCACTGGACCATTAATGGAGAATGTCACTCCAAGCTCGGTGATGAACTTCCGCAACCATACAGCTTCCTTGGCAGCATCAGATGCTGCGATGTATTCTGCTTCACATGTAGAATCTGCCACTGTATGCTGCTTGAAACTCTTCCCGCAGATGGCCCCACCCTTAAGAGTAAAGATATATCCCGACACGCTCTTGCTATCATCTTGATCTGACTGAAAACTTGAATCGGTATATCCCTCAAGTTTTAAGTCAGAATCACCGTAGACAAGCCACTGGTCTTTAGTATTTCTCAAATACTTAAGGATGGTTTTTACAATCTTCCAGTGGTTGCTACCTGGATCAGACTGGTATCTGCTCACTACTCCTAGTGAGTATGCCACGTCTGGTCTAGTACATATCATGGCATGCATTATAGATCCTACTGCCGAAGCATACGGAATTCTATCCATACTCTCTCTTTCTTGAGGGGTTGTCGGACAATTCCTCTTAAAGAGGTTAATTCCATGGCCCATCGGAAGATAATCTTTCTTGGAATTAATCATACTGAACCTCTTCAGTATAGTATCAATGTATGTGGATTGGGATAATCCAAGCAATCTTTTAGATCTATCTCTATAGATCTTCATCCCTAGGATATAAGATGCTTCTCCCAAATTCTTCATGGCAAATTGAGATGATAGCCAAACCTTTATTCCTTGTAATGCAGGAATGTCATTCCCGATTAAAAGAATGTCATCCACATACAAAACAAGAAATATAATAAATGAACCATTTGCCCATTTATAAATGCAAGGTTGCTCTTCATTCTTAATGAAGCCACACGATTTGATCACCTTATCAAATCGTATGTTCCAACTCTGTGAAGCTTGCTTTAATCCATAAATGGATTTTTGAAGCTTATACATCTTAGACTCATCTGCAGATATAAAACCTTCAGGTTGCATAATATACGCCTCCTCTTTTAAATCTCCATTTAGAAAAGCGGTCTTTACATCCATTTGCCAGATTTCATAATCTAAATGTGCTGCTATCGCAAGCACAATCCGAATGGACTTGAGCATTGCCACGGAAGAAAACGTCTCATCATAGTTAATACCATAACGTTGACGATATCCCTTGGCAACCAGATAAGATTTATAGGTCTCAACCTGACCGTCTGCTTCCCATTTTCTTTTGAAAATCCACTTACACCCTATGGATTTAATCCTTTCGGGTGGGTCAACTAATGTCCGTACATCATTGACCTTCATGGATTTCATTTCGGATTGCATGGCTCCAAGCCATTTATCAGAATCATACCTCTGCATTGCATCCATATAGGTGATCGGATCCTCATCGTTTTCATCAAGTTCGACAGAATCCCCGTTTCGGACTAAGAAACCGTAGTATCTGTCCGGCTAACGTGGTACTCTACCTGATCGTCTTAATGATGCATCTAAAATCAGTTCTAGATTTGATCTAATAAATTCAGACTCAACTGGTTCAGTGGAAGGTGTCGGGTCTTCTACATGTTGAACTTCCCTAATCTCAACATTAGAGCTTCTACTTCCTTCTCTAAGGAATTCTTTCTCCAAGAATATAGCTCTATTACTTACGAACAACTTTTGTTCTTCAGCAAGGTAGAAATAATATCCTTTAGTTTCTTTAGGATAACCAACAAAAAAATATTTGTCAGACTTGGGTTCAAGTTTGTCTGTCTTCAAACGTTTGACGTACGCCGGACACACCCAAATCCTAAGGTGAGAGAGCATCAGCTTACGTCCAGTCCACATCTCATGTGGTGTTTTATTTACAGACTTACTTTAAACTTATTAAGAACGTAACAAGCTGACTCAAGTGCATATCCCCAAAAGGATATGGGCAGACTCGCAAACCCCATCATGGATTGAACCATATCTAATAGGGTTCAATTTCTCCTTTCTGATACACCGTTATACTACGGTGTACCAGGAGGAGTCCATTGGGAAAGGATCCCATTCTCTCCTAGATATGTCAAAAACTCGTTGGAAAGGTATTCGCCTCCTCGATCCGATCGAAGAGTTTTAATACTCTTTCCAGTTTGTTTTTCCACTTCATTACGATACAATTTGAATATTTCAAATGCTTCAGATTTATGTCTCATTAAATAGACATAACCATACCTCGAAAGATCATCTGTGAAAGTAATGAAATATGCATATCTGCCTCTAGCATTTGTGCTCATTGGCCCATATACATCAGAATGTACTAGGGTCAATAAGTCATTGGCTCGTTCATCTTTTCCAGTAAAAGATGACTTAGTCATCTTACCAAGAAGGCATGATTCACAGGTTGTTAATGATTGTGAATCATTAACATTGAGGATTCCCTCTTTATTTTACCTACTCATCCTGTTCTTGTTAATATGACCTAGCCTATGATGCCAAAGGTAGACATCCGTGACATTATCTATTCTAAGGCACTTTCTTGACTTGTACATTACATTAACAGGCTATGATAATATGTAAATCCCATTACTCAATTGTCCATGCATTACAGTAATACCATTCATAATGATATTACAGTAATTTCTTTTTATTGAAATCTCATAACCGTTCATAGCCAAAAGGCCTACAGAAATTACATTCAATAGAAAGGAAGGACAAAAGTGACAGTCACTTAAGACTATTATTCGAGAATTGAATACAAGTTTCAGAATCCCTAAAGCTAGAACTGGAACTGATCTTCCATCTCCAACATTTAGGAACCTTTCGCTTTCTTCAAATCTCTCACTGACTTGTAGTCTTTGCAACGAATTACAAATATTAAAAGGACTTTCGGTATCCAATACCCAGATCGAATTATCACATATTGAGAAATTACAAGGTGTTATCATATAAGTACCTTGATCTACAACTGATTGCATCTTTTTCTTTAGCCTGTTCGGGTCAAGAGAGGCAATTTACTAAGGATAGTTCCTCTTTCAATGCCCTTACTTCTTACAGTAGAAGCACTCTGCCTTACTCTGATCAGTCTTCTTCTTTTTAGTCTGACTTTGTTCAGCACGATGCACCTTTTTCTTTTGATTTTTGTTTTTCTTCTTCCCTTTCTTAAAGGGACCACGACCCTTGGACGAACCTCCCACTAAATTCACCGACCCTTTTAGGAGTTGGTGATCCTTCTCAAAAGTTTGTAGTAAACCCAACAATTGGTGATAATTTACTACTGATTTCATCATACGAAAGTTGGTGAGAAATGGGCGGTATGAACCAGAAAGAGAGTTCAGTATAGCATCTTTCCCCAATTGATCATGAAGGAAAAAATCGAGAGTGCTCAGGCGCTCGATCAACTCAATCATGTACAATACATGATCAGTCACCGATGCCCCATCCTTCATCCGTGCGCTGAAAATAGCACAACTAGTCTTATGCCTTTCAATGTCGTCGGGAGTGCCAAAAGATTCGTTCAACACTTGAACGATTTCTTCGGGCTAGGCGTTCTCGAACCGGCGACTGAACTCGTCGCTCATTGCAGCAAGCAAAATGCATCGGACAATGATACGGTCACTGAGCCACTTTTGATAAGTTTCTTTGACCGCACCTCATGCATTAGCAGCAGGCTGCTCAGGTGCTGGATCCGTTATCACATAAAAGATCCGTCCATGCTCTAGCACAATCTTAAGTTTCCTAAGCTAATTATTGAAATTGGGTCCAATCAACTTGTCATTATCCAACAATGAACGAAGTGACAAACTAGTGGCCATTTCTGAATAAAAAGAAAATCAGCTATCAATATATGAATTGACAATACCCTAAAGACTTGTATTTTAGTCTAAAGGTCCTCCCACTAATTTATACAAATTTGTAGACTCTACCTCAAATTCGAAGAATTACACTTAACTCTTTAGTGGGCACTAGAACCCAATATATCGCATATGGGCCCGAGTGTGGCTCGGCCAACCCATATGTACCTATTGGTAGGTTCTGAACCAATTGTTTCACCAAACAATTTCTAGTGATAATTTTTGCCCCAGTCTCTTTGGCAGGCGTGTGGCGCCTCCACCAAAAATTTTGGTTAGGTCCAAAAATTAAATGATAGGGTTCTATGTAATCTACTAATAGATGACCAAGCCTGAGTGTGGCTCGGCCCACCTGATCACCTATTGAATGTACACTCGACTCATCATATATTGAATGATAATTCCAATGCCCGATAAGCACCAGGCGTGTGGCACTCCAATGATTATTGAAACATTGGACTCATTATCATCCAACTTAATGGGAGGCTATGACCTAGTTATCCCTATAACTATTTCATTTTAGGGACCTAATAATTTTAGAGGTTTTGATTTAATTGAGAATAGATGAGAAGAACCGGTTAATCTAGATCCTTCCACTGACTTCATCAAGTCAGATTAATAAGAACTAGATTCAATCCGGTTAAAGAGACACCTAAATCAGTCATACTGATTTTTCTTAAGGCATGGGTCAACTCGAATCATTAAGTGATCCAATCAAAATGTGATTGACTATGTCAGTCAGGTGAGTGAGATTGGTGGAAGGAATATGCCATTAACTCGCAAAGACGAATCAGTGCGAGTAGCTCCTAATTAAAAACCACCGATCAAAACTGTCAAACTTACCTTAGACATCGACTGGTTAATCAATTTCGATTTGATTACTCAAATGACTCGGGCTCTACCTCTGAGCCTCAATCAAGTTCCATTTTGCTCTAATTAAAGACATGGAATTGATCAATCTACAACTATTGTATTTGACCTAGAGTTTTCTTGACCTAATCTAGTTACTACTTAATTAGATTTGATCAATTAACTCTAATTAGACCATGTTTGATTCTAACCTAAGGTCTAACCCAATCTTAAGAACTTGATTTGAACTAACCCAAATGCCCCATGAATTATGCAATGTCATTGAATTGAGTTACAATTTTAGATCTAGGTTTTCATATCACTTAATTCTCAATTAAGTGTAAGCTTATGAAAATTCAGATCATTGCATTATTCTTAATGACATATTAATTACAAAGTTTCAGTTCATAAAACTTATTTTTCAGATCTAAGATTTGTAATTAATCATGTTTAAAATTCATATTTAATTCATGTTTAAATCTTAGATGATTTATGTTCATATATCACATATACAAACTAATATGAATTAACTTAAACAACATACATCATATGCATTTGTTTTCATATTTGATTTGTCATACAAAATCAGAAAATAAATGAATCATAAATTTTATTTAGATCTAATCTAAACAAGTTTATGATTTCAGATTTATTCATGTTCTTTGTATCATATATGCATCAACATGAATTTACCTAGATCTCATACATCACATGCAACTAATTTTCAAATCTGATTAATAATGTAAAAACAGCAATTAAATCAATCATAAATCTCTTTTAAATCTGATCTAAACATATCTATGATTTTATATTTAATTACAAAGATTAAAACTACTTTTAATCTTCTTTTTGTGGTTCATCTTTAAGGATTGAATCACAGTGGCACCCCTACACGCCATAAGAGATCCCATTGAATGGCAAAAGAGAGTTATGAACTCTTCTTTCTCCTATGACCGGACGGCCTGGTGATCATTCCAATCGGATTACTTGACTACTAGGATTAGAAAACTTGTTTTAGGCATAAATGTTTAAACTACTTTGAACTTATGGCTCTGATACCACTGTTGGAAACCCTGGTGGTCGCATGCATATATTTTTAAAAATTTTACAACAGAAGCATGAATTAAACTATTTAATTTCTATGCATGCTAGAGATCATATCTCTACAACAAAAATAGATCCATAACTTTAAACATTTATCCTAAACAAGTAGGCATGATTCTATGTCTAACATGTAGTCATGCAGAATTTTAGCAACCTAGTTGATTTCTAATCTTAATTTTTAATGAGATCAGATCTCATACCTTTTTGCTTTGAGAACTTTGATGATGCCTTGATCACTTTATATAGCCGCACACGCGTCCGACCTCTGTGGATAGTCTATGCAAAGCTCTAGAAAGATCCACAACTGCAGGAATGCCAGCTCGTGCAGAGATGCTGCAGTGGCTGAACTTTTCTTTCTCGAAGCACTCGACTTTTGATTCTTCTCCGAGAGGATGAAGGATGGAGATGAAGGAGAAGAAGGAGGAGAGAAGGTGGCTGGGTCTTAGAATTTAGAACCCTTTCTAAAGACCATCTTTTTTAAACCCTAGTTGTGGGGGTCTTTTTATAGCCAAAAGACCCTGCACGCCTTACACCTATTTTGGCTAACGAATTTGGCTGATAAAATTTCCAAAAAATTTTGGTGAATCGGCAGTTAGGAGATGAACAAATTTTCTTCAATCTTGTGCTAAGAATTCCTAAAAATCAGGGGGTTATTGCATCCCAAACTTCAGTTGCACGCCACCTTCCTTGATGCGCCATGCAGTCCCTACAAATTAGGGATTTGATTCCTATCTTTTTAGAAAGATTTGAGGTGCCATATTTTTCTAAAAAATAGGGCCATGCCTCCTCTTTCCTCACGCCAAAAATTGGCCAAAAATAAAGAGGATAGGCACCACTGCTTTTAGGGATAAGGATGAGGTATCTTTCTTCTTCAAGAAAGAATGCTAGGATCCTAAATTTTAGGAATTCTTCTCCATAATAAATTTTGATTATTTGGACTCTTAATCCTCATCAAATAAGGACTCTTAATTGACTTGAGTCAATTCCAATCCAATTGGGTCAAGTCCGATCAATTAGGTTATGCCCAATCGGCTCGGGTCGAACCCGATCGAATTAGGTCAAACCCTAATTTAGCCCAAATTGAATCTAATTCAATTTGGCTTAATTAAAGTCCAATAATTCAATCATATTGAATTTATTAGTAATCCAATTACTAATTAACCCTCCAATAATTTAATAATTATTTTAATGCAACTTTTGTTTAGGATAATTTGTCAATCGAATTGACCAAATTACCCCTGAATGATTCTTAATCATCAATCAGCCATTTGATCAACCTAGAAACTTTTATGCGTGTGACCCCATAGGTTCGAACCTAAGCCGGTAGCACAAGAACAACTTCTTGTACTAATCGAAATGACCATCTAGCAATGGTACCCGACGTCCGGATAGGCCGGATATATGCGAAGCAAATATTCTGGAATCCTGGACTATGGTTACTGTATAATTCTTTTCTTTGGCTCCTAATGCTAGGATGACTTCAGAGTTCTGTCAACTTTGTAATAAATACATCCTCTATGTGAACAACTTTAGAAATCTTGTGACTCTTCACAAGGATTACCCTAACCAAGGTTTTGCTAAATTGAACACAAAGCATTATCTGCTGTTTTCAGGAGGGGTCAATTCTATTTTGACTCACGCACTGATTTCGCAAGTACTTGACTACACCCAGTAACCTTCCATCCCATAATTAGAAATTCTACTAGTCCAGTACCAAAGTAGAGTGAGTTGCTTGCCAGTCACTATGGTGATCTCAGGTCTGAGGATACTTATACCCATATCCACTCGGAACATCTCTCGACAGTAGAGTGTTCCGAAATTGGTCACGTTCAGTAAAATATACTCCTACACTTCACCTGTGCGACATATCAGTGTCTCCACACTCCTTGGTTAAGAGGACAACCAACGTATATGTCTCACAACGACCTAATCTTGACAATGCTATCGTCCTATTAACAGCAAATCATTTGGTCGCGAATAGGTTTAAGGACTTGAGATAAATCCTCCTTTATCATAAACAAGTCCTAAGGACTTCATCATATAAGAGTTCATTTGAAGATGTACAATGAAATGATGAACAATGCCAAATAACACTTTATTAATTTGTCAATTCATTTACAAAATTCAATCATCAGCACACTGACGATTGACTCTTAGGATACGATTTCCAACAATCATCAGATTGAGGTAATATACCTCAAATCCTTTTCTCCATTTTTTTTAGCTCTTAGGCCGCCTACGTCGATGGATTGGAATCGGCTAGTTGCTGTATTTTTGGTGGAATGGGGCCTCCATTATTTTCCATTTTTCTTTTTCCGATGGGCAACTGTTGTCACCAGGTTGCCGTCGTGCCTATTGCTACCATAGGACGTCACCCCCAGACTGCTGCCAACCCTTGCTCGTGCTTTCTCGCTCCTATGTTTTGAGAAAGATAGATGGACTCTATGATTCTCCTTTTTTTCCTCCCTCTCTTCTCTCCACTCTTGCTCTCTCTTTCTCCTCTCTCTTCTTCCTTCTCTCTATTTCTTTCTCCTCTTTTCTTTTCTCTCTAATTGATCTAAAAAATTGGCGGAAGAGATTCAGGAGACTCAATGGTAGGCCCCTGTTGTACTCCATTAGAGAGACCTAGATGTAAATTTTCACGTTATGATTTTTATTGCAATGTTTGGACTTGATTCTATAGGGTAGCAGCCATATGGGGCAAGAAGGCGTTGAGCAAAGTATTGTATACTTTGTTTCTTAAATCGAGGTGTCAGTTGGTATACGTTGAGTTAATTCTATTGCTAGTAGAGGTAAAAATCTCTGGACATTGATCACACACACACACATATATATATATATATATATGCTATTTTGTGCATTGATTGTTTTCACTTTGTATGGTATATAATAATTGTTTATTGCATAATTATCTATCAAGGATATATGATTCTATATGTATATATGTGGCATATGTTGCTATTTTTAATTTGTATAGATTTTGATGCTCCTGGCATCAAATTTTGCAAGAAATATGGCTTTGAATTATATTTACTTAGCAAATACAAAAAAAATTTGTATATTGGATAGCTGTTGATGCCCCACTATAGGCTAGAAATATGGTACTCTGTGATGTCCCATATGGGCCGAAAAAATAGTACTATTGATACTCCATCATAGATCCAAAAAGTAGTACTATTAATGCCCAGCGATGGGCCGGAAACATGGTTATGGTGGTCCAAAGTCACAAGGCTAAACAATATTAGATTTGAAGGACGCTAATCAGGGATAATTAAGTCATTGTTGCATGAAAAGATATTTTAATGTTATGAGATATATATACTGAGCTACGAAAGTATGTTTGGTATTAGATTTTATGGCATTGTAAATGATAATTATTTGTTATTCTCAAATTTATATTATTATTATGCTGGTGTGGGTATGTGTGGATTCTTACTAAACTATAAAGCTCACACTACTCCTTCACTTTTCTTTTAAGAGCTACAGGATCATGAATGAAAGGATGAATAAATAGAGCATCGCTGATGCCAGTTGGATGATTGAATTTTTAATTGTACATGCTATGTTATTTGTTGATATAGAATATTTTGTTATGAATTGAGATCATTATTATCTAGTTATGTTGAAGTTGTATTTAAATTATAGGCTTTGCATATTTTTTTGGGCTTTGCTCAAGAAAGTGTGCGACTGTGTCACGTGGTTGATTCGGACGATGGGCTCCGGGTGAGGGTGTTAGTTAGAATATTCCAATCTTTATGTTATGGTGCCTTTGTGATTATGTGTGCTTTATCTCTGCTAGACATTGATCTATGAAATTCTGCTAGTGCTGCCCACTTGTTCTATAACACCACCAAATATGACTTGAAAATCCATGGGCAATATGCATACTATTCTATCATATTTGTGTATCGATTCTGTATTATATGTATGTATCGGTGTATTTTGGACATTCATGTATCAGTAACTATTATATTGTATTTACTAAATTGTTATATGTACCAACCATTCCCAGCGGCAATGTCACTATACTTTGCATATAGGACTAGCACAGAGAATGGTGTCTATGCCTACGTGTTGCATGCGATCAATCACCAATCCGAATTTAACAATAATGACAGGGATCAATATAGTTGATGATGCATCCTTCAATACAACCACACGAGAATTGCTCAATGCCCATGAGCACATTCTGGTAGAAAAGTGCAAGCCCTAGGTATGGATGACCTATACATGCCAGCTGGTACCCAATTTTTTGTTTTTATATGCTCTGAGAATCAATTTCAACCTATTATACATACTTAGCCTGGTGGTTAATTGTATCAACTTGTCTCCAAACAGCTGGTCTGGGGTATTCTTTACTTATTTTTACTACTTGTAGCTAAGGCTGCAAATGGGTCAGATTGATCGGTGATCTGACCCGACCCGATCTACTTAGACCCGACCCGATCCATTTTGGAAGATCCGTGGGGTCGGGTCGGGTCCTAAAATTGGTTCCGTTCCATTTTTCGGGTCAGATTTGGTTTGCTGAATTCAGACTTAATCCGAACCCGTCCTATTTGAAATTTAGATAATTTTAGATTTTCAATCTTACGACCCAACCCGATCCGATGTAAATCCGTAAAATTATTTGGAACCTACAGGCTGCAGCCCGCAGGAGTGTAAATACAAGTTCTAAAGTCATGGATGAGTTGACTCGAACCCAGATCCAAATCAGATCCGAATGACTCGTTGGGTTCAAAAAATTGTAGTGAGTGGACCCGATCCAACCCGAAACAAGAAACCGGGTGGGTCGGGGTTACTCATATCCTAACTTGATCAGGCCTATTTGTACCCCTACTTGTCGGTATTGATGATAAAATCTAAAAGATACTGTTAACATGCCATGGCATTATGAAGCCAACATGGTCAGAGCATTAGCAATGATGCCCAGGTGAACCCATTCTCTGGCCACTAATTGCACGATCATAGCGTAGCAGAGGGAGGGTCAGAAAAGGCGGCCCAGGGAAAATAGTGTTAGCCTGGTTTTTTCAAGTAGGTGCCGTAGTTCACCAACATGTTGGCAGCTTTTGAGTTGGTTTATGGTGAAAATGGTTTTAGAAGAAGTCTATATGCGAATTACTGCATTTAGGAAGAAGATTAGTACAACAGTCGAAGTTTTGGAAGAAGATGATAGAACCCAGCCATACCGTGGAATTATTGATAGCTCTACAATTATGTTGATATCATGTAAATGTAATATAATTACTGTAATGTTAAGACAAATATATCTAAGTTTTAGATTGTAATACATTTTAACGGTTCATGAGGTAACTATTAGCTTTAGACATTCTAGAATCTTAATACATAACAACTGACACACACAGTTGAATTGATACACATATAAATTAATACTTTGATGTCCTGACACATACATTATAATGCATTGCTTCATGTACGATAAACACATCTCACTCTATATGAATGTAAAATTATATACAAATAACGAAGTGGTATACATTATAGTATGTAACCTACTATTCGGCCAATATTTCAATAAGCAAGTTCAAGCATGCATGCTGCTCCTGAAGCTTGATTCCTTGCTTGATTCCAGACCTGAGGTGGCCAGTGACTCTTCGAAGATCTCTCCTTTTGATGGAAGTTGAGATGCTTGCTATAATGGAGGTATCCATGAACAAATGCAGCACCATCTTGGGTACCGTTCTATATCAGAAATTTGTGGGAAGAGCAACTTCCAATCTAAAGGACAACTTGCCCCCTCGATGGCTCTTGGATGTGGTCTCGCTGAGATGTTTGGCGACTCAAAACTTTTTTGCAAACTCGTTGATGGTTTCATGGTTATGTTCGCGTTATTATCTTTATATGACTAACATTGCAAAAAATAAAAAAAAAAAGAGACAAGAAAGAAATCTTGGCATCAATGAGTTGTTTTATCATATCTATAAAAGTGGTGGATGAGAAGGGAAGATGCAGTACCGTGCAAGCTAACAATGAGAAGATGCCAATGTCGAGGAGTTCTTTCTTGCTGTGTGGAGGGGATGAACCAATGAGCAGTCTTTCATGATTTCGTGTCGCATCTTGTGTGAATGAATACGAGAACATCTAGTTTCTTGAAAACAATAAACTAAAAGAACACTAGCTCCATTAGTACTTAGTGGGATTGGAGTCATGGAATTGGCCCATACTGGCCATGAGGATACCTTTAATTATGCAGATGAGATATCTTGTGCATGTACAATCCTGGACATGCTTCCTACTCATCCTCAGAACTGACCATAGACAGAAATAATATTATGTGGACTTATCTGCACTAGCGAAACTAGAACTATAGAAAAATGGAGAATGTCGACTGATATATACGACACCAGATAGAAGCGCGCCAGTAATCTGCTCTGGCACCAAAATTGCCGACGCTTCTAAGTAGCATTGTCAGGCGATTAAACTACGACGTGCTAGTTAGTATCTCGGAAACAAACAATGCATAAAAGCGTCATCAGAAGCCAAATGCAGGTGGCGACCCGACTGACCCCAATCCCCCTCCCGCCCCGCTTTCAGCCCCCTTTTTCTCTCCGGCGCAGCCCGACTGACCTGAATCTCCCGATCTAGCTCTGCCTCCACCTGTCACAGGTTTGTTTCTCCTCCTCCCCTCTCCAGCGCCTCATTTTATTTTCAACTCTTTCACACCTGTTATTTTATTTGTGGTCATTTACAATATTAGACTGGTATTATGCCATATCCGTAAAATGCTGCAATCCCTATTCCTCATACCTAGTGCAACTGAGTTGGAAATTTCGTCTCAATGTCTATACATCAGTGCTGAACTCGCAGTATTAAAAATGACATTGTAACTACACTTCATAATGTATGTTGTTCTTGCATTGCATTAGAAACGGCATTGCCAATATCTGGTTGTACCCTTCGTATCCTTGTAATACATGTAGTAAGATTTGTATCGTCTTTATTAGTTTTTCAATTAGGTTGGGCTTATGTGGTCAGGGAGTGGTATTACCAATTATGGTACTCTATTTGTAGGGCAAATCGATGGAGTATGGCTTACCATACGTTGATGCAACTATATACTGGTTAGGTCATGTCTGGTCCTGACTCTTCCATTAGCTGGAATTTAGCTGGTTTGTTTAATAAATATAGTTTCCACTTTGACTTGATTCATAGATCCTTGTTTGACTCAAAGTTAGGTTCTTTCAGTAGAATATATCTCAGTTTTCTTGTCAACATGATCTATTTGCAGCCCTTGTGGCAATGTTTTAAAAAATACATCATCTTCAAAATCATCAGGCCTCCTAGTATTATCAATTTGCTATAAGTGGTTTATGAAAGATGGCATTCACTAGCAAGCGTAATGATGCATGTTACATGTAAAACTCCAACTCTGTCAAACTGGAAGAAGAGGATATCTACTTTCCTTCAAAATGTTTTTCTTTATCTCTTAATGCACATAGTATGGTTAAGTGCTAGACCTTCATACTCTAATTTGGTTATCTTTTTTAGATAAGTTGCAGTTCAATCAATATTCTATAAAATAGACAAAAGATGGATAAATAAGTCAAAATCTAGTGCTTATATTTGGATGGAGTTTAGAATTCATTAAATTTGCTTTTTGAAAATTCTAATATGAATGGAAAGATTTTATGTCATGTCAAAAATGTGTAAATTATTCTTCTCTCGGCTCCAAAAACTGTTAAAAAACATTTGGTGTGCAATGGTTTTCTAAAGGGTTATAATGAATGGGTATTTCATAAAGAGTTTATACTGTCGTCTCCATGTAATCAACCCTCCTATTTAGAACACACCTCTAGTTTTTCGATCTAGTAATATGGAAAAAATTCTATAGAAGAAGATGATATAAGGGGCTTACTCAGAGATGCTCTTGGACATCGTATTGAAAATTTAACAGATTATTAGTGGAGGATAAAAAGCAGCTGCAATAGGTGATGAGCATATATTTACTGATTCCATGCATGTTGAGGAAACCTATATATTCATCTCATGGATGGCACAACTCGGTATCATAACTTGGTAAAAGATTGTAATCAAGAATTATATCCGGATTGTAAAATTTTATGAAGACTTTCTTTTTTTGTGCATTTATTTCATTTGAAATATATTTAAATTGGTGGTCTTGCAAGTCTTCACTATGCTGCTTCATTATTAAAGGATGCATTTTTTAGAAGGTGTTACTTTGCCATCATCTTCTTATGAAGCCAAGACTAGTAAAAAAAATGGATCTTGGATATGATATGAGAAGATACACAATGTCCAAATGACTGTATTTATATCATGGTGAAAATGTTAACTAAGAGTCGTGCCGAATATGTTGATTGAAATATCATATATAATTTTATTACAATCTAAATATTTTAATTCATTTGCCTTCATTTTTTTAATGCTTATTTTATTATATTTTCATAGATGGACAGGGGAGAGTGAGGATGAGACGGGGACCCACTCAAGTAAGGAATGTGTGAAAGCTTATGAGGGTAAAAGATCGTCATCCAATATAATGAACTGAGGCAGCCCATCAAGAGGGCTAGAAGCCTTTAGCAAGTTTTTTGGGATTGGTTGCGCAGAAGGTTAGTTGTGTCCACTCAATATACGAAGTGGAATAATATGCTTCCTTCATATAAGGTGTACTTTTTAATGTTGTACAGGTAAAATTGAATTGATATTATATGTTAATTTGATACTATCATAATTATAATTTTGATTTAATATTGTTAAACATTACTATTTGGTGTAGAGTAAGTTTGTGTTCCCTCTAGAGGCCATAACATTATTACTATCTATAGATGATCGTGATCAAGTATGATATATCTATACTTTGCTCCAATCACAGTGTCGGCACAAGTATACAGTTAGAATATACAGGAAAAAAACTACATACAAGACCAATTTAAGCAAGATAATCACTCTAATCCAAAGATTGAACAATAGATACTAGTATTAGGTTCATCCCATCTAGCAATGAAGATGTCCTGCTAATGATGCATAAATGTTATCTAAAGATATATGGATTGCATAATAAACTAAATGTTGCATACGTCCGAATAGAATAATATAGTGATACATTTTTCATTGATCGATACATGGACAACACTGAATGATTCATCGATAAGTTAGGACATTCTACTTCATAACTTTATATATAGACACGGACTCTAATACCAAATTTGGGGTGTCCCAATTGTCACGCTCCGAACCCAAAGTGCGACAGACGCTGCATGCCTGTACGGCGGACCATACAGGCATGCAAGACAATGGTTAATATCAAAACAATGACAAATCCTTGAAATTTATTTACACATTAATTTATTCAAATAGCTCTTACAATATTTTCAAAGTTGCATATGCTAACATAAATCAAACAATCAAACTAAAATGCCAATAACTGAAAAATCTTCTAAAATCTAATTCACACCCCATTCTCGTGTGATCATGTCTCTGAATTTAAAAATAGAGAAAGTATGATAATGAGCGCACTAGTGCAGTATTTATCTTTCTTTATTAACAAAAGTCTTCTTATTGAAAAACCCAGTCTTCTATAACACAATCATATTTTGACCAGTTTAAATAGCTTAGTCCACCATACTTTTGCTACGCAACTTTAATCAATATTCTCCAAATTCCTTAGTGACCCCGAATATTATTTTTTTTAATAAAATCAAAGCAACAATTTATTCTTACTTCCCAAATACACTTGATCATGATTAATCCTCGAGATAATTGTCATATTTGTAACATTGTATGATCAAGTAATTATATTCTAGATCCAATTTGGCCTAAGCCAACTCTAGATTCTCTTGACAATTCCATTATATAGGTTGATATTAATTCCTTAAAGATTCCATATTAACTTACTCATGAGCATATTCAACCACCTCGAATTTTTCTTTTAAACTCATTTAGGCCTCTCATGAAATCCCAGTAGCATTTCACTTATGGTGATACAAATCCATGATCAACTCATGGCCTTGATTTATATATATTTAACTCATAAAATCTAATAATCTGGTTCAAAGATTTATAGAAATTTTACCAAGATATAAGCTCTTATGATTTTACATTGAGATCAATTCCTCGAATAAAAAAATATTTTTTTGCAATATTGCAAGCATACATGATCTTTTAAATCTACTGGACTATCTGAAATAAAGAGACTATTTACCTTAGAGAATCTACTCAGTGCATCATAAATTTTATTAACTATTTCATCCTTTTGGTAATAGTCTCCCTTTTTTTAGATATCTTTTTTTTTCAAGACAACTAAACTATTCCATTTTCCCTAATTCTAAATCGCAGCCATAACATGATGGTTTTTTTTTACACAAAAGATAAGAGAACCTACTAATGATATAATGGTATCCATATTAGTCAAGAATCAAAAATATAGCCTTTCCTTTGACAACAAGATTTTTCTTAACAAGAAAAACCATCAAGAACTTTTCCAAATCAAAGAGATACAATTTCTGACCAACCCAAAATTATTTTAATCCACCAACATTCTCAAGATTTACTAATTGACTGCCTATCAAAATACCAATCTTAATTGTAAACTGAAAAGACCTAAAATTTCAAGTTCCAATAGAGCCAAAGAAAAACTCGAGTCTCATCCCAAATATATTTTTCTTATATATAACAATTTCATGTATGATCCACCTGTAGCTTTTAATCTTGAAGAATATTTTAATGAATATCATAAAATGTTTCCTAATTCAAATATTAAACAACTTCTTATGAACGAACCTTAACTTGCCACCAAAATAATTAACTTCAAGCTAGAATAACATCACAATACCTGATATTGAGTTTGTGGAGTGATTGATTAAAACCCTATTTGATTTTGATGAGCTCAAAGCATTTGAGTATATTTTTGTTTACTAATGAATTCAATTGAGTGTTTCAGTGAAAATCTTGTCTAAGTGTTTCTAGACTTGGTTCAAGATATTTTGGATAAGTTAAGAAGTCAGTTTGAACCAAAGTCTGAGACTCGAGTCGACTCCGAGATATTACGAGTCGACTCCAAGCGTATCAGAATCACTGGCACGGCTCGAGTCGACTCCGGATCATACGAGTCGACTTTGACTGAGAACTGACAGACGAACAGAAAGACTCAACTCAAAACCTGTCAGCGGTCACTCCTGAAGTGCGTAGTCGATGTTGGATTGCCCACACGCGCGACGTTCGCGGCGGGAATCCGCATGCCGGGCCCGGGCATCGCATACGCCGGAACAGGATCGGGTAGATTTCAAAATTTTTCTGAATCAAAACGATTCAGAACCCTTTTGAATTTAAGATGGAGACTAAACTAAGATCTAATAATTAATTATGAATTGTTAAAATACTAGAAAATCAGAAATATAAAATTTTCAAAATGAAAGATCTCATCTTCACCTTTGTGCGGGTAGAAGAACACCGCAACCGATGATCGGGTTTGGTTCCTTGTAGCCGCACAAACGTCCGGCCTCTACATATCCACACGAGGTTGCTGAAGATCAGAGATGGGGCTTCACCGGGGTGCTAGCTCTTGCAAAAGCCTTCTTGGATGTCGAAGAAGAAGGAAGAAGAAATCACAAGGATCCCACCTTGTGCAGCCTTCAAAAGGAAGAAGAAAACCCTTCACCTTTTTTTATTCTTTTCTCTCCCTATTTGCTGATTTAAAAATCCCAAAAATTCCTTCTTGCTGCCCCACGGCTGGGAGAAGTTCTTCTCTTCAAACATGGGACGTGGGGCTCCCTTTTTATGGGGTTCAAAACCCTATGCGCCAGGAAACCTATTCCTAATAGGTTTCCTGGTGCCTTTCTTTATTGGCGGGCCCCTTGATTCTTGGAAAGAATCAAGGGGCGTTGGCTCCCAGCAAAGAAGGAGAGGGGGCCACGCCCCTCCTTGTCCTCTTGGCTGCCCCCTCTTGCCTATTTTGACCCTCAAAATAAGGCATCAAGAGGGAGGCTCCAATAATAGGAAAAAGGCTGAATTTGGCAGGATTTTCAAGGACTCGATCTAGCCAACTTTTGACTAGGATTTGAGTCAAATTTCTTTGGGTCAGACCCAACATAATTTGACTCAATTAATCAGCAAAAGACTTAATTATAATCTAATTATAATTATTTAATTCTTCCATTTAACTCACTAACTCTTAGTGGGTTATTTTGTACATCAATCTTATTGACAATTGACATTGTGATTCCAAATCACAAATCGACAATCCTAATAATCAGAACCTCTAATGTGTGTGACCTCATAGGTTCTAATCTGACTGGTAATGAGACATATTGAGATCTCCATCTCAGTATCATTGAAAACTCCTTTCAATGGGTTGGAACGATTCCAACTCAACTCATTAGGGTTTATCGATCATCAAGATAATCCCTATGAGTCCCACCATCCACCAGTGACACCTAGCAGCATGTAGTGGCTACCCAGCAGAATAGAATGATGAACCTCTAGGTGCAGTTGTCATGTGTTACAGTCCTTCTATCGTGGATCCCTACAAGACGGAGGTCATGGATAACTCGTCAAACCCCTTCGTCTGTCATATGTCAAATTTATTCGACTTAAGTTCGAGAGTGGAAAACTCTTTCTCCACTGTGCATACTGCCCGGCCGAGGTCTTACGAACTCAGTCTTATAAATCACATAGGATCTCTCCTTATCTATCAAGGTCGATAGATTCCATATAGGTGCATACCCTACTCCTACAGTGAACTTACTGCAGCCAATCTACACTGCATGGACCCATATGGCTAGAGACCATGTATGTGTGCAGTCAAACTACAATAACCCACTGTGAGTAGCCGAAGCACCGCAGGTCAAAGGACCAGTCACACTACTGCAACATCAAGCAAGTCACTGACGAGTGGATAGACATCCAAGTGACTTCTTGTCTTGGTCACGCTCAGTACCCTTGTTCTCTAACAAGCACCTGCACTATCACTTCAGTGTCCCTACACTGTGGACTCAAGTCTCGTCCATCCAGAAGGAAAGTGATCTGTGCACTGATCGGATCGATCACCGTCCCGTGATGATCCATTGATCAAGAGCATTTAGAAACTAATCACCAATGATACATGGCTCAAATTCTCAACTCTAGAATATGTAATCATCTATTAATTTCTGGACGATTCATAGACACATAACAATATGAATGAAAAGATGCCTTTATTTATTCAATAATAAATAGTCAAGTACAAAATTAGTCCTAGAATCAACAATGTGTCAGCCAAATTGGCTTCTAGGGCATACATCTAACAATCTCCCACTTGCCTAAAGCCAATTGGTCATATATCTTAGGCCATTTCTCAAGGTGGGCTTCAGTCTTTTGCTGACTCAGCTGCTTAGTGAACGGGTCTGCCACGTTATCCGCGGAGTCTACTCTCTGCACTCTACATTTCTTCTCACATAGTCGCGTATGAGATGGAAGCGCCGCTCTATATGCTTAGACTTCTGATGAGACCTTGGCTCCTTAGCAAGGGCTATGGCGCCATTATTATCGCAGTAGAGTGTTATGGCATCTGATGTCATCACGTCCAACTCTGCAATGAATTTCTTGAACCAGAAGCTTCCTTAGCAGCTTCAGAGGCGGCGATGTATTCGCTTCCATAGTAGAATCAGCAATGATCGGTTGTTTAGAACTCTTCCAATTCACCGTACCACCATTGCACAAGAACACGTATCCAGATGTTGACTTCCTGTCATCGACATCAGTCATGAAGTCTGAATCTGTGTACCCTTCTACCTTTAACTCTGATGATCCTCCAAAAACCAAGAATAAATCTTTAGTTCTTCTCAAGTACTTAAGAATATTCTTCACAGCTGTCCAGTGTTCTTCACCTGGATTCGACTGATATCTGCTTGTGACACTCACAGCAAGAGCTATATCAGGTCGTGTACATAGCATGGCATACATGAGGCTTCCTATTGCCGATGCATAGGAATCTTGCTCATGCGTTGAATCTCTTCAGATGTGTTGGGGCACATCTTCTTGGAGAGATGAATTCCATGCCTTAGGGGTAAGAGACCCCTCTTGGAGTTTTCCATGCTGAACCTCTTCAGCACCTCCTCTATGTACATTTCTGTGACAGGCCAAGCATCCTTTTAGATCTATCTCTATAGACCTTTATTCCCAAAATATAGGATGCTTCCCCAAGGTCTTTCATGGAGAATCTTTTGACAACCAGACCTTGACCGGAGGTTAGCATGGGAATATCATTCCCAATCAGGAGAATGTCATCTACGTACAGTACGAGAAAAACGACAGCACTCCTACTAACCTTTTTGTAAACACACGGTTCTCTTCGTTTTGATGAAATCAAACGTTTTGATTGCTTCATTGAAACGAGTGTCCAACTCCGAGATGCTTGCTTTAGTCCATAGATGGACCTTTGCAGCTTGCAGACCTTGTGATCTCCATCACTGGAAGTGAAACCCAAAGGCTGTTCCATATAGATATCTTCATCAAGATATCCATTCAGGAAAGCAGTTTTCACATCCATCTGCCAGATTTCATAATCATGAAATGCTGCAATGGCAAGCAATGTTCGGATGGATTTAGCATGGCTATAGGTGAAAAGGTCTCCTGATAGTCAATGCCTTCGCGCTGACTTACCCTTTCGCCACAAGCTTGCCTTATAGGTCTCTACCTCTCCATCCGAACCTATTTTTCTTTTGTAGATCCATTTGCATCCATAGGTATAATACCTTCTGGTGGGTCTACTAAGGTCCAGACTTGGTTGGAATGCATGGAGTCTATCTCTGACTTCATAGCTTCCAGCCATTTCTCGGAATCGATATCAGATATCGCCTCGTGTAGGTTTTGGGATCCTGTATGTGATCCCTATCTCCCACTAGGAACATTTCCTCGGTATCCTCTCTAGTATACCTAATATCTATCGGGAGGATGGGAGACCCTACTAGATCTACGAGGTGGTCGAGGACATCGTGTACTGGCTCCTTATGAATAGGTTCTATAGGATCCATGACTCGTTGCTTTTCAGAGACTTTCTCTTCAAGCTCAATTTCCTCCCACTGCCTCTATCAAGGATAAACTGATTTTCCAAGAAGATGGCATGACGGCTCACAAACACATTGTGATCCTCTGAGACGTAAAAATTGTATCCTAATGACTCTTTAGGATATCCTATAAAACGAGCACTTATGGTCCTAGCTCTAACTTGTCTGCCTGTAGTCTCTTGACGTGGGCCGGACATCCCCAAATCTTGAGATGACCCAGACTTGGTTTCTTACCATGCCATATCTCATACGGTGTGGTAGGAACGGATTTAGAGAAAACTCTATTCAATAAATAAATCGCTGTGAGTAAGGCATCTCCCTAAGGAACATAGGTAAATCAGTGAAGCTCATCATGGACCTGACCATATCCAATAGGGTCCGATTCCTCCTCTCTGACACCCGTTGAGTTGAGGTGTACCTGGAGGTGTCCATTGTGAGACTATGCCGTTTTCTTGAGATAGTCCCGGAATTCCCCACTAAGGTATTCTCTCCTCGATCTGATCGAAGAGCCTTAAGAGGTTTTCCAGTTTGTTTTCTACTTCATTCTTGAACTCTTTGAACTTTTCAAAAGACTCAGACTTGTGTCTCATAAGATACACATACCCATACCGTGAATAATCATCGGTAAAGGTAATGAAGTAAGAATATCGTCCCTGGCTAGCACATCGAATGGGCCACATACATCTGTATGTACTAGGGTAAGTATTTCAGTGGTCCTCTCCCCATGTCCTACAAAGGGCAGTCTAGCCATCTTTCCTTGAAGACAGGACTCGCAAACTGGATATGACTCGGAAGTCAATGAGCCGAGAAGCCCATCTTTATCCATTTTGTTCATTCTGTCTTCTCCAATATGGCCAAGCCTGAGGTGCCACAAATATCTTTGGTTTATCTCATCTCTGGATCTTTTGGATCCTTTGGCACTCACATCTTGCTCCGGTAACATTCACAGATACATCCATATGTAAATGATAGAGACTGTCAATCATGAAACACGTGCGACTATTTTATTTCTTAAATAAATAGAACAGCAGTCTTTGTCAAATGTAAAAACATGACCTTCCTGCTAGACATGAAACAGAAATCAAATTTCTGCTAGCAACAGGTACATAATAGCAGTCTCTAAGTATTAAACTAAATCCAGACGGTAGTCGCAGATGGTAGGTGCCCACAGCCACAGCAGCAACTTTGCCCCGTTGCCAACCCGAAGGGTTACCGCACCTTCCGCCAGCCTTCTACTTTCTTTAGACCTTGCATGGTATGCACAAATGAGCACTAGAACCAGAATCTATAACCCAACTAGAAGTAGAAGAAACCGTTAGATAGTTTCAATTATGAGCAAGTCTATACCTTCTGAAGGTGTGTCACCTTTCTTGTTCTTCAGGCTCTCGAGGTATGAAGGACAGTTTCTCTTCCAGTGGCCTTCGACATTGCAGTGGAAACATTTTCCTTTGTCGTTAGCCTTTTTCTTTGAACTTCCTTCTTTGGCTCTGTCCTTCTTCTGCTTCTTAGCAGGCTTCTTTTTCTTCCAAGTAGACTTTCTCTTGGAACCAGAAGTCAACTCAGCAGCAAGGACATTGCCCTTGAACCTTTCAGGCTCCTCAGCAGTTACCAACATGTTGATTAGTTCAGTCTAGTGCATTCAATCTTATCATGTGGTAGTTTACTATAAACTGACCAAATAAATCAGGAAGTGACCGTAGGATCAAATCCACTTGTAATTCCTTGTGCATTCCATACCGAGCTTCAAGCTCCTCTAGGTCCTTGATCATGGTCAGACCGTGATCATGGACAGACTGCCCTTCGCGCATCTTCGCTTTGAAGAGCCTCTTGGACACTTCAAAACGAGCTGTGCGACTCTGCTCACCATACAACTCTTGCAGGTGTGCCAGTATGTCCCTAGCAGTCTTCATATTTTCATGCTGGCATTGGAGTTCATTAGACATGGATGCCATCATATACATTTTACTCTAATGTCATCATCCAACCACTTTTTATGCATCTCACGCTGAACATCAGTAGGACGTGTTGGTAGTGTGGGGATATCTGAATCGAGTATGTAGCCTATTTCTCACAGTCCAAAACAATTTTGAGATTTCTAAGCCAGTCCTTGTAATTGGTTCCGGTCAGTCGGTTGTCTCAAGAATACGGGTCAAAGGGTTTGAAGCCGACATTGTATCTTCAGAGAGTAAAGATTCTAGTTAGACTTTGTACTTGATCCTAATCTGTTCTAAGGTCTTTTAGAACAAATGTAACTTCCACTATTTTCTCGAATCCCTCACACTCCCTGGTAGGGAAACGGAAATTCCACACGACTAGGATTTCTAGTGGGTACTGCGGTCCCACCAATTTACATGCCACCTCACCTAACAGTTATTGGTCCCATTTCTTAGTTAAGTCAGCCCCACCGTATAACCGTAGGAATAAAGTCGTCATTGGTCCTCACCTAACAGTTATTGGTGCCCAACCCACCTTTACCCTACAACATCTCATGTCTATAGAGAGGTCCAGCCCCCCGATGCAACTTGACCACTGTGTCCAGCCGAGACAATCAACATCAGAAAGACCTTAGCAGCTCTACTACAGTGGAAGACCTATTGACTTAATATTGGTTAATCAGGTCTTAGTGTTGCAACTTGAGCTCTCATAAGAGGTAATCGAACAATTGGCCAGGTAAGCAGGTGGGAGGCTCCCCTTACTCAGAGAGTAAGGTCCTAATTAAGTAACACCTTCATGCTTTCCTAGACACCAATTAGATCAATTAATCTAATATGACTTGCTCATGTCGGTTCACTCTCGACTTGATTGAGGAGGTTTTGATTTAGGTCTCAATTGGGTTTGCTACATCACATGTAAACCTATCTACCTGACTCTCATTCACATCACATGCAAACGGTATATCACAGGCAGTTATAATCGCAGCATCAAATTAAAGCTAAACTTTAACTAGGTGATGATCATGGATTCTAATTAGGTCGTATTACAAGCACATGCACATCAATCGATCAAGTGGTCTCAACTCTTGAATTGGTTCCAAGCCTCCTTGATTCGATCCTTGATCAACTCTTGATCCCATCGCCATCAACTGCTTAGATCACTTTCATCTCATGCCTTTGCTTCAACTTGATCGTTGATGTACATCACATCACAGAAATACAACCAGATGTAAATAAAAATAAAATAAATTACATCTCCTTTTAGGAGGCACGCAGGCCTCTCAAAATATAAAATAAGATGCATGCAAGCATCTACAAAATTACATGACATTACAGATCACATCGCAGGTCATTACATTCGATACCAAAAGGGTTGAATCCTATGATCATCACCACATGCATCTCATGCATGATTTATCTAATCTGATTTTAATTTTATTATGCAACCATCTGAGATCCAGATCATGCAATACCTTAATTTTAAACATCATAATCATATCATAATTTTAAAACTAACATCGCATGATCGATCTAACAAAATCAGCATGCTGAAAATTTTCAGCAACACAAAATTTCAGCACGCAGAATTTTTCAGCATGGATAATAATTAAAAATCAGAACTAATTCATAATTAATTAACTATTATCTTAATTGGATCCCAAAACCATGGCTCTGATACCACTGTTGGATTGCCCCACAGCGGGCGACGTTCGCGGCGGAATCCGCATGCCGGGCCCGGTGCATCGCATACGCCGGAACAGGATCGGGTAGATTTCAAAATTTTCTGAATCAAAACGATTCAGAACCCTTTTGAATTAAGATGGGGACTAAACAAGATCTAATAATTAATTATGAATTGTTAAACTACTAGAAAATCAGAAATATAAAATTTCAAATGAAGATCTCATCTTCACCTTTGTGCGGGTAGAAGAACACCGCAACCGATGACGTGGTTGGTTCCTTGTAGCCGCACAAACGTCCGGCCTCTACAAGTATCCACACGAGGTTGCTGAAGATCAGAGATGGGGCTTCACCGGGGTGCTAGCTCCTTGCAAAAGCCTCTCTTGGATTCGAAGAAGAAGGAAAAAATCACAAGGATCCCACCTTGTGCAGCCTTCAAAAGGAAGAAGAAAACCCTTCACCTTTTTTTATTCTTTCTCTCCCTATTGCTGATTTAAAATCCCCAAAAATTCCTTCTTGCTGCCCACGCTGGGAGAAGTTCTTCTCTTCAAACATGGGACGTGGGGCTCCCTTTTATGGGTTCAAAACCCTATGCGCCAGGAAACCTATTCCTAATAGGTTTCCTGGTGCCTTTCTTTATTGGCGGGCCCCTTGATTCTTGGAAAGAATCAAGGGGCGTTGGCTCCCAGCAAAGAAGGAGAGGGGGCCACGCCCCTCCTTGTCCTCTTGGCTGCCCCCTCTTGCCTATTTTGACCCCTCAAATAAGGCATCAAGAGGGAGCTCCAATAATAGGAAAAAGGCTGAATTTGGCAGGATTTTCAAGGACTCGATCTAGCAACTTTGACTAGGATTTGAGTCAAATTTCTTTGAGTCAGACCTAACATAATTTGACTCAATTAATCAGCAAAAGACTTAATATAATCTAATTATAATTATTTAATTCTTCCATTTAACTCACTAACTCTTAGTGGGTTATTTTGTACATCAATCTTATTGACAATTGACATTGTGATTCCAAATCACAAATCGACAATCCTAATAATCAGAACCTCTAATGTGTGTGACCTCATAGGTTCTAATCTGACTGGTAATGAGACATATTGAGATCTCCATCTCAGTATCATTGAAAACTCCTTTCAATGGGTTGGAACGATTCCAACTCTACTCATTAGGTTTATCGATCATCAAGATAATCCCTATGAGTCCCACCATCCACCAGTGACACCTAGCAGCATGTAGTGGCTACCCAGCAGAATAGAATGATGAACCTCTAGGTGCAGTTGTCATGTGTTACAGTCCTTCTATCGTGGATCCCTACAAGACGGAGGTCATGGATAACTCGTCAAACCCCTTCGTCTGTCATATGTCAAAATTATTCGACTTAAGTTCGAGAGTGAAAAACTCTTTCTCCACTGTGCATACTGCCCCGGCCGAGGTCTTACGAACTCAGTCTTATAATCACATAGGATCTCTCCTTATCTATCAAGGTCGATAGATTCCATATAGGTGCATACCCTACTCCTACAGTAAACTTACTGCAGCCAATCTACACTGCATGGACCCATATGGCTAGAGACCATGTATGTGTGCAGTCAAACTATAATAACCTCACTGTGAGTAGCCGAAGCACCGCAGGTCAAAGGACCAGTCACACTACTGCAACATCAAGCAAGTCACTGACGAGTGGATAGACATCCAAGTGACTTTTGTCTTGGTCACGCTCAGTACCCTTGTTCTCTAACAAGCACCTGCACTATCACTTCAGTGTCCCTACACTGTGGACTCAAGTCTCGTCCATCCAGAAGGAAAGTGATCTGTGCACTGATCGGATCGATCACCGTCCTCGTGATGATCCATTGATCAAGAGCATTTAGAAACTAATCACCAATGATACATGGCTCAAATTCTCAACTCTTGAGAATATGTATCATCATCTTATTAATTTCTTGGACGATTCATAGACACATAAACAATATGAATGAAAAGATGCCTTTTATTTATTCAATAATAAATAGTCAAGTACAAAATTATGTCCCTAGAATCAACAATGTGTCAGCCAAATTGGCTTCTAGGGCATACATCTAACAGTCGACTCCGATGATTACCGAGTCGACTCCGGAGTAGTATGAGTCGACTCCAAGAGTTACAGACAGAAAAGTCAGAGAGCGATTTTCGATCCTGAGATTCGAATCGACTCCTGTGGAACGCGAGTCGACTCCGATGGTTGGCAGGTCGACTCTCAGTGGTATACAAGGCAAAAGTCAGAGAGCAGTTTCGGACTCTGAGATCCGAGTCGACTCCCGCAATGCGCGAGTCGACTCCGAGACAGCGCGACCCCAAAAAGACAGAAGACCGAATTATTGTCTCTGGGAGCCGAGTCGACTCCCAGACAGCTCGAGTCGACTCCAAGGCAGCGCTACATCAAAAGACAGAAGGCTGTGTTTCGGAAACTGAGAGCCGAGTCGACTCCGGAACAGTTCGAGTCGACTCCAAGACTGGACGAGCCAAAAGACAGAAGATTGGGAGTTCGGGCTCTGAGCGCCGAGTCGACTCCCAGGATTGTTGAGTCGACTCGAGTGGGCCAAGTTGAAAAATTAGCTCCATGGACTTCATGGGATGAGCCGACTCCGAAAATGACAAGACAGCTTCAGAAGTTGGCGAGTCGACTCCGGGTTAAGTCGAGTCGACTCCCAGTCGCGGAGGTCACTTTAATTCAAATCCGAAATAGTTGCCGAGCCGACTCCAGAAAAGTATGAGTCGACTCCCGCTACAGCCGAGTCGACTCCAGATCGCGCGAGTCGACTCCGACCCCAACGGACATATTGTCAGGATGTGCAGAGTGTGCAGAACGGGCAGAAAAAGGTGTCTAACGCTAGTTTCCGTGGGAATGGCTTAAATAGCCACAGAGGACTGTAGCAAGGCAGAGAAGCACCATTCCACTCAAAGAAATCAAGCATCCTATCTCTGCCAACTGGTTTTCAACAGAAAAGAAGAAAGAGCGCCATTAACTCCATCCAGCTACCTCTTCCCAGCATTTAAAGAAGTCTCCTCCTGCTTCAAGTCGACCAGACATTCAAGAGGAGACTCACAGTTCAAGAAGCCCTACTCTACTCCAACTCAAACGTGTTTGAGGGCTCTTAACTTCTCTCTAGTTTATATTGCTGTATATCTGTTTTTTAGAAGCTCTGTTTTTCTGTTTGTCCTTGTTCTTTCCATCTTGTCTTTGCTTGATTCAATCAGGGGATTGAATCAAGAGTGAAGAGGTTGGTTGGTGAGCCGAGGGTAAAACCAACGTGTAAGGGTTCGATTGTGATCCCGGAAAAACAATCGGGGTGGTTCTAGTCGGTGAGCCTGGGAAAACTGACCAAGTTCGTTGTGAGCTCGTAAAACAACAAGTTGGATTGTGAGCTTGTAAAACAACCGGCTGTAATCCAAGGGGTTATAGTGAATTCCCAAGTGAGACTTGGGGAGTGGACGTAGGAGCAAGGGCTAGCTCCGAACCACTATAAACATTGTGTTTGTGATTGCTTGTGTCTCTCTCTCTCACTCTCATTTCACTCACAGCACATAGCAACTAATTAATCATCTTGCAAAAGTATTAATTAGTCATCCACAAACGTTTTAATTGCAAAATTATTTAAAACCCAATTCACCCCCCCTCTTGGGTTGTCTATCTGGCCAACAAGTGGTATCAGAGCCTAAACTCTTCTACCCTAAGAGTAAAAGATCAAAATGACAACCCCATTTGGATCTTCCCACATTGAGGGTCAGTCCACCCAAAGACCCCCATTCTTTAATGGATCGACTACTCATATGGAAGGCTAGGATGAGAATATTTATCCAAGCCCAAGACTATGAGATGTGGACCATTGTAGTAAATGGACCATACATCCCATCTATCTATGTAGAGGATTCACTGTACCCAAACTCGAAAAGGATTGGGATGACCATGATATGAGAAAGGCACAACTCAATTCCAAAGCAATGAATGTGCTTTACTGTGCATTAGATAGGAATGAATTCAATAGAGTCTCTACTTGCAATTCTGCAAAAGAGATTTGAGATAGACTTGAAGTAACCCATGAGG
Source organism: Phoenix dactylifera (assembly GCF_009389715.1). Taxonomy (NCBI): domain Eukaryota; kingdom Viridiplantae; phylum Streptophyta; class Magnoliopsida; order Arecales; family Arecaceae; genus Phoenix; species Phoenix dactylifera. The sequence continues at coordinate 119,739 of NW_024068169.1, forward strand.
GCACGAATCAAGTCAAAGAATCCAAAATAAACATATTGGTTCATAAGTATGAACTATTTAAGATGGATTCTAATGAAACAATCACTTGCATGTTCACTAGATTTACTGACATTGTCAATGGCCTAAAAAGCCTTGGCAAAAACTATACTAACAGTGATCTTGTCAGGAAGATTCTTCGCTGTCTACCAAGTCATGGGAAGCCAAGGTGACGGCAATCCAAGAAGCCAAGGACTTGAACAAGCTACCACTTGAGGAGCTTCTTGGATCCTAATGACGCACGAGCTAACAATGAAGCAACACAGCGAAGAAGAGTCCTCCCATAAGAAAAAGGTAATAGCTCTCAAATCTACATCATCTAACAAAGACTTGTCTTGCAGTAGCAGCAGTGAAGAAGAAGATCACGAGGGAGAGGATGATGAGGCTCTTCTCGTACGTAAGTTCAGAAGATTCATCAACCAAAAGAAGTCCTTTCATCAAAGGAGAGGCCCCTCAAATTTCTATCGAAAGGATAAAGGTAAGGAAAGGAAAAATGAGGGAATTGGATGTTATGAGTGCAAGAAGCCGGGACACATCAGAGCTGAGTGTCCTTTACTGAAGAAGGGGAGCAAGTACAAGAAGAAGAAGCCCTTGTCACCACCCTATCGGACTCCGACACATCATCATCATCATCGGATGAGGAATAAGGAGAAAAGGCCAATTTCTGCTCATGCCAATGAAAATGAGGTAACATCCGCACCACATTTAGATTTTACTTTCCATGAATTATATGATGCTTTCAATGAATTAATGGATGAATACAAAACAATAAACGTTAAAACAAAGAACTAAAAGTAACTAACCAAACTCATCTCCGTAAGTATGATTCATTAGTTAAGGATAAAGATGTTTTATCAAAGAAATGCAGAACTAAAACAAGCAACCAAATCTTGATACAAAAGAATAATACCTTAACTAAAGAAAATGAAAGGCTGAACAAAGAAACATTAGAACCCAAAAACAATAAACATATAAATGAGAGTCTCACAAAGGAACTAAATGATCTAAAAGCAGAAAACAAACACTAACTAAAGAACTTGAAAAATACAAACCCTTGGTTGAAAAATTTACATATAGTTCTGAAAAATTGAATATGATACTTAATAGTCAACGAGCGGTATTCAATAGAGCGGGTTAGGGTATAAACCTAAACATAAGCAAAAACTTCTTAGTAACTTCTTTGTTAAGCAGGGAAGTAAAACTAAAAAAATAACCTGCTTTTGTTGTGGAACTTTAGGACTAAAAAATAACCTGCTTTTGTTGTGGAACTTTAGGACATAAAGCAAATGTGTGTAATTATAGGAAAGGAAAAACTAAAAGAAAAATTAAGAGGTTGGGTTCCAAAAGGAACAACATTACTAACCATGAGGACCAAGAAAACTGGGACCTAAGATTATATGATTGCTTGTGTAGGAGTGTCTTGCAGCCAAGGTCGACAAAATTGTTGTACTTGGATAGTGGCTGCTCAAGACACATGACGGGTGACAAGGATCAATTCTTCACCCTTGAAGCTAAGAAGGGAGGTGTTGTGACTTTTGGAGACAATAACCAAGGTCACATCATTGGTATAGGTAAAGTACAAATTACCCCTTCAACTTTTATTGATAATGTTCGATATGTTGATGGTCTTAAGCATAATTATTAAGCATTAGTCAATTATGTGATAGAGGTTAAATGTATATTAAACCATCACTATGCATCATAACAAACCCAAATGACAATAGTTTAGTTTTTAAAGGAATAAGACGTGGAAATGTGTATGTTGTAGACCTTGAGGATCTTGCCAAACACAACCCATGTTAGTTGTTAATGAAACTAAGGATAATGATGCTAGTTGGTTATGGCACCGGTAAGTTAGGTTATGCAAGCATGGACACCATATCTAAACTAGTTAAAAGAGATCTGTGATAGTTTGCCAAAATTAAAGTTTGAAAAGAATAAAATATGTGAAGCATGTCAATTTGGCAAACAATCAAGGAACTCCTTAAATCTATAAATTGTGTCTCTACCTCTAGACCTCTAGAACTACTACACATGGACCTATTCGGACCAACTAGAACCACAAGTCTAGGTGGAAATAAATATGGTCTAGTTATCGTAGATGATTATTCTAGATATACTTGGGTCATGTTCTTAGCCATAAGGATCAAGCATTTCAATTTTCAAGAAATTTCATAAGAAGTAACAATGCTAGAGATACTTCAGTAATAGCTATAGAAGTGATCATGGTACCGAATTTGAAAATCATTTATTTGATAAGTTTGTAGTAAAAAGGGATAACACACAATTTTTCTGCACCTAGGACACCACAACAAAATGGAGTTGTGGAGAGGAAAAATAGAACTCTAGAGGAAATGGCTAGAACTATGTGTGTGAAAGTAACTCCCTAAGTACTTTTGGGGAGAACCGTCAATACTTCTGTCATATATAAATAGAGTTTTATTAAGTCCATCATAAAGAAAACACCTTATGAACTTGGAAAAACAGAAAACCAAAAGTGAACTATTTTCATATTTTGGATGTAGGTGTTTTGTTCATAATAATGGAAAGATAATCTAGGAAAATTTGACTCTAAATCTGATGAGGGTATATTCTTGGGTACTCCACAACTAGTAAAGCCTATAGAACTTTAATAAAAGAACCCTAGTTATAGAAGAATCCATACATGTGTTTTTGGATGATTTAGTGATATCTCTTCTAGCAAGAGAGTTAATTTTGATGATGATGGTGAAATTCTTGAAGAGAAGATAGATGAGATGACATTACAAGATGATAATCAAAAATTAATTGGAATGCATCATCAAGCCAAGAGGCTATATGGATCATGGGCTGACTAAGGCTTGGAGGTTTGCTCACGGGCATCCTAAGGAATTAATTCTAGATGATCCATCTCAACCTGTTAGGACTAGAGCATCTCTTAGGAACTTAAACAATCATCTAGCTTTCGTTTCACATTTTGAGCCCAAACACATAGAAGAAGCTGAAAAAGATGAAATTGGATAAATCAATGCAAGAAGAATTAAACCAATTTACTAGAAACAAAGTATGGAATCTAGTTGAAAGACCTACTGAATATTCAATTATAGGTACCAAATGGATTTATAAAATAAACTTGATGAAAATGGAATTGTAATAAGGAATAAGGCTAGACTAGTAGCAAAGGGTTATAATCAAGAAGAAGTATAGATTTGATGAAACCTTTGCTCCTGTAGCTAGACTGAGGCAATTAGACTTTTACTAGCATTTGCATGCCTAAGGACTTCAAATTATTCAAATGGATGTAAAAAGTGCATTCTAAATGGTATATAATGAGGAGGTATATGTAGAACAACCTCCTGGTTTTGAAAATCATCAATACCCTAATCATGTATAAATTGAACAAGCACTTTATGGTTTGAAACAAGCACCTAGAGCATGGTATGAAGGCTTAGCAAATTCCTATTAGAACATGAGTTTCTAGGGAAAATGTAGATACAACATTGTTCTAAAGAAGAAAAACAAAGATAGTTGTTAGTGCAGATTTATGTTGATGATATTATTTTCGGTGCTACTAACAATCGCCTCTGCGAAGAATTTGCTGACTTGATGCAGAGTGAATTGAGATGAGCATGATGAGAGCTGAACTATTTCCTCGGGCTTCAAATCAAACAATCTGAAGAAGGCATCTTCATCAATCAAGCCAAATACATCAAGGAGATGCTTAAGAAGTTTGATATGAGGGAAACAAGTCAATCAGCACCCCCATGAGCTCATCATGCAAATAGACCAAGATGAATCAGGTAAATATGTAGATCAGAAGTTATATAGAGGGATGATAGGATCTTATTGTATCTTACTGCAAGTAGACCTGATATCATGTTAGTATTGCATGTGTGCTAGATATCAGTCTAATCCTAAGAAATCTCATCTAATTGCAGTCAAGAGAATCTTAAATACCTAATAGGACAAAGAATATAGGATTATGGTATTCTAAAGAATCAGCCTGAACTTAATAGGATACACAGATCAGACTTTGCTGGATGTAAACTGATAGAAAAAGCACCAGCGGGTCATGTCAATTCCTAGGAGAAAACTTAATCTCATGGTTAGCAAGAAACAAAATTCGGTTGCATTATCTACTGCTGAAGCTGAATATGTTGCAGCCGGGAGTGTTGTGCTCAAATCATGTAGATCAAACAACAATTGGAAGATTATGGCATTAAACAAGATAAAATTCCATTAATTGCGATAATACAAGTGCCATTAATCTAACTAAAATCCAATCAGCATTCAAGAACTAAACATATGAGATAAGACATCACTCATAAGATCATGTACTGAATGGTGATGTGACACTTCAATTTGTTTGCACTGATGATCAATTAGCTGACATTTTTACAAAACCCTAAGTGAAGAGAGATTAGTGTGCTTAGGAGGGGATTGGGAGTGATTGATCCATCCTAGTGGTATTTCCACTAGTCATTGATTTGATGATTAGATGTGGCTAATTAGAGTTTCTTTACAATGATCATCAATCAGATCATAACTTAGTGATTTTTCCTCATTCAGCACGAACATAGCATGATTTTAGGTGCGTGCCAGAGTTCGAGACGACTCGAGCAAGTTTCAGAGTCGGCTCGTAACGGGGAGTCGACTCGCATACAGTCGGGAGTCGACTCGAGGTCAATAGCGCATAAGGAGAGTCGACTCGCGCATACTTGGAGTCGACTCGAGGTCGAGTCGACTCGCACTCAGAGGAGTCGACTCGCAGTCGGGGATCCGATTTTTAACCAACTTCATCGTTACTCAACACTTCTATTCACCGCCGCCACTATTCACAAGCCCTAGAGTCGACTCCTAGAGCGTCTCCGCCGACCTTAAGGTTTTCCCGTCCATCTTCCTCGCTTCTTTAGGTTCCTTCCTCTTCCTAGGTCAAAATGCCTCGAAAGCCGTTGTCCGAAGAGACCCCAACCCGCGACCGGTGCCGAGCGGCGTCCAAGGCTCGGAATGATCCCGCGAGCCACAACCTCCGCTCGTCCCCGCCGAGGGAGGTTCCCTCGAGGCCGTGCGCCGGGAAGGCGTCTCCACCGGGAGATACGTCGATTCGACTATCTCCCCGGAGGCTTTACTATAGGAAGAGACTGCGGGCCCAGGGCTTAGAGTATTTTGTCCCTAATCTCCCCACATACCCTGGCCTAGTTAGGGATTCTACGGTACTGTACATAGGGGCGATGGGGTATCGAGGGCACGGTAGCCGGTGTCCCATTGCTCATTTCGGAGATATCATTGCTCAGGTTCTCCATCTTCCACAAGTAGGGGTGGCTCCCACACACCCCGAGATAGGACTGAGGCCCTTACGGCCATTCTAGGACATCCACTCATCCCCCTTAGATGAGGTGTCCGCTAGCTCACTTTCAGTTGAGATGCGGCTCCTCTGAGTATCATCCTAGGTCCCTCTTCCCGAAGACTGGCCGCTTCGATTTTGTATCTGAGAGAGACCTAGCTCTTATTTCTACATCCTCCAGGACACCCCAATCAACTTTCCCAAGATGATGTATAGATACCTATGTGAGCCACAGATAGACCTAGGCTCACCCTCCCTAAATATTCACTTCTGTTAGGAGGCCGAGATTCCCATTCCTGAGGGAACCTCTCGCGCATTGCGATGGACAGATCGCATCGTCCGGAAACCCTACACAGGATGGGTTTCGGAAGGTCGAGGAACCTGGGTTAGAAAATCATCCACCTCCACACATACCACCAGACATTCCCCCAGTCCGACCCAGACTCAGACTATCCTACCTTCCCCACCTCTGCTCCCACCACCTCGCCGGACCCTCCTCCTCAGCTCCACCTACTCAGCCCATGAGGTCCGATCTCTCCTGAGCAGCTCCGGGAGTTCGGCAGGAGATAGTTAGAGATTCCGGACGACCGCTTAGGAGCTCGGGTACAGTGACTGCTCCCTCTCCTGCACCTTCTTCAGCGTTGGTCCCTTCCCTGTCAGCCGTGACTGAGATGACGGCCCATGTGCGGAAAGATCTACAACGTCAGAGCTTGATTCAGGCCCAGTTCTCTAGTATGAGCGATGTCACGAGCACCACTCGGAAGATGCGCGATGACATGCGACACGACATGGGAACCACTACCCAGGGGCCGACGCTTGGCGAATGTGCTCATCGCCAAGCTTGACACACTTCAGCAGTCGGTGACCGAGCTCGATACGACACATAGCAGGGCCACCTCGGCCATTATCCGACAGCTCGAGCACGTCACCAATGCAGTCACACTACTTGCAGAGCGCATGCCCCGGGGAGCCGCATCCTCCTCGAGGAAGCCTTAGATATCTTTTTGTATTTTGACATGTATTCTTTTGCTTTACTTATTGTATTCACAAATGTATTTACATACACATCAATACAATGAGTAGACATATTCTCTTCAATTTTGGTGCAATTGCTCTCTAAATGATGCGTGTTATACTCACTTCCTTTTTGATACGATGACAAAAAGGGGGAGAATATTTAATAGATATATAAATGAATCAACATAAAAGAAATCACAAATTAAAACATAATTTGTTCTTAGTGGATTTGGTACCTCGAGGCTCATTATCTCTCTGTTGGGGCTCCTAATGGAGTAATCTCCAGAATCTATTCAAGGGATATCGGAGATTAGTTGAATCCTACTCAAGAACAGATTGACAGATTTCCCTCTAAAAACCAAAAATTTCAGTTCAAAAACTTCAATGCATTAAAAGGAAATTCAGAGAATCAAAACAAAGTAGAATGCATATGTTGAGGGGGAGAATCTGAATTTTTAAGAAAGTCAAATCATTAAATATATATAAGCCAAACAATTGAGTGCATGACATGAAGCTTATATAATTCCAAATGAAAGGGGGAGCTTTAACTCCAAAATTTATTGTTTCACACCTTTCAAGTTTGGATAAATTAAAAAACCAGACACTTGAATCATTATAGATTTCATTTCCTTGTTTATTGAGCAATTCACTTTACATATACTCAATCTTTGTCATCATCAAAAAGGGGAGATTGTGGAGTGATTGATTAAAACCCTATTTGATTTTGATGAGCTCAAAGCATTTGAGTATATCTTTGTTTACTAATGAATTCAATTGAGTGTTTCAGTGAAAATCTTGTCTAAGTGTTTCTAGACTTGGTTCAAGATATTTTGGATAAGTTAAGAAGTCAGTTTGAACCAAAGTCTGAGACTCGAGTCGACTCCGAGATATTACGAGTCGACTCCAAGCGTATCAGAATCACTGGCACGGGCTCGAGTCGACTCCGGATCATTACGAGTCGACTTCGACTGAGAACTGACAGACGAATAGAAAGACTCAACTCAAAACCTGTCAGCGAGTCGACTCCTGAAGTGCGCGAGTCGACTCCGATGATTACCGAGTCGACTCCGGAGTAGTATGAGTCGACTCCAAGGAGTTACAGACAGAAAAGTCAGAGAGCGATTTTCGACCCTGAGATTCGAGTCGACTCCTGTGGAACGCGAGTCGACTCCGATGGTTGGCAGGTCGACTCTCAGTGGTATACAAGGCAAAAGTCAGAGAGCAGTTTCGGACTCTGAGATCCGAGTCGACTCCCGCAATGCGCGAGTCGACTCCGAGATAGCGCGACCCCAAAAAGACAGAAGACCGAATTATTGTCTCTGGGAGCCGAGTCGACTCCCAGACAGCTCGAGTCGACTCCAAGGCAGCGCTACATCAAAAAGGCAGAAGGCTGTGTTTCGAAAACTGAGAGCCGAGTCGACTCCGGAACAGTTCGAGTCGACTCCAAGACTGGACGAGCCAAAAGAAAGAAGATCGGGAGTTCGGACTCTGAGCGCCGAGTCGACTCCCATGATTGTCGAGTCGACTCGAGTGGGCCAAGTTGAAAAATTAGCTCCATGGACTTCATGGGATGAGCCGACTCCGAAAATGGCAAGACAGCTCCAGAAGTTGGCGAGTCGACTCCGGGTTAAGTCGAGTCGACTCCCAGTCGCGGAGGTCACTTTAATTCAAATCCGGAACAGTTGCCGAGCCGACTCCAGAAAAGCATGAGTCGACTCCAGATCGCGCGAGTCGACTCCGACCCCAACGGACATATTGTCAGGATGTGCAGAGTGTGCAGAACGGGCAGAAAAAGGTGTCTAACGGCTAGTTTCCGTGGGGGATGGCTTAAATAGCCATAGAGGACTGTAGCAAGGCAGAGAAGCACCATTCCACTCAAAGAAATCAAGCATCCAATCTCTGCCAACTGGTTTTCAACAGAAAAGAAGGAAGAGCGCCATTAACTCCATCCAGCTACCTCTTCCCAGCATTTAAAGAAGTCTTCTCCTGCCTTCAAGTCGACCAGACATTCAAGAGGAGACTCACAGTTCAAGAAGCCCTACTCTACTCCAACTCAAACGTGTTTGAGGGCTCTTAACTTCTCTCTAGTTTATATTGCTGTATATCTGTTTTTTAGAAGCTCTGTTTTTCTGTTTGTCCTTGTTCTTTCCATCTTGTCTTTGCTTGATTCAATCAGGGGATTGAATCAAGAGTGAAGAGGTTGGTTGGTGAGCCGAGGGTAAAACCAACGTGTAAGGGTTCGATGTGATCCCGGAAAAACAATCGGGGTGGTTCTAGTCGGTAGCCTGGAAAAACCGACCAAGTTCTTTGTGAGCTCGTAAAACAACAAGTTGGGTTGTGAGCTTGTAAAACAACCGGCTGTAATCCAAGGGGTTATAGTGAATTCCCAAGTGAGACTTGGGGAGTGGACGTAGGAGCAAGGGCTAGCTCCGAACCACTATAAACATTGTGTTTGTGATTGCTTGTATCTCTCTCTCACACTCTCATTTCACTCACAGCACATAGCAACTAATTAATCATCTTGCAAAAGTATTAATTAGTCATCCACAAACGTTTTAATTGCAAAATTATTTTAAAACCCAATTCACCCCCCCTCTTGGGTTGTCTATCTGGCCAACAGAGTTCAACTTCCAAAGTCATATATATAGCACAATAATATTTCATGACTAAGACTCCTTCACTAATTTAGTCAAAATCTAATTTAATCATAACATGAAATACAAATTGCTCCATCGAGAAAACTTCCAAAATAGTTTATTCATACTTTGGCTACGAGCACACTTAGCTAGCATTTTGATTTCAATAAGCATCTCAAAAAAAATCAGATATGATAACACAAATTTATCAATAACAAAAGCAAATAAAGACCTTCACCTCATTGCCTAATGTCTACCCATCTCTCAAACTTTTCAACTTCTAAGGATCCTAAAACTTAGGCAGCATATGATATTTCAATCATAATTCCAAGTAATCTTAAACTTGAGCTCTAATACTACCAAATCTATCATGCCCCGAACCTGGAGCGCAACAGACCCCGCATGCCTCTACGGCAGACTATAGAGGCATGCAAGGCAATAAATTATATCAAAGCATTGACAAATTCTTAAAATTTATTTAAACATTAATTTATTCAAATAAGTCTTACAATAGTTTTAAAGTAGCATGTGCTAACATAAATCAAATAATCTAATTAATCTAACTAAAATGTCAATAACTGAAGAATCTTCAGGGCATCTAGCGCACACCCCAATCTCATGCAATCATGTCTCTAAATCTGAAACCTAGAAAAAGTATGATAATGAGCTATACTAGCCCAGCAATAAACATAATATCCCAGAGTAGGGTCAACGCATGCCAGATATTTAATTAAAATACAAAATAATGATCGAAGAAAAATAAATCACAAATTAACATATATATATATATATATTTGAAATTTATTAAGCATTTTTACAAAAATCGATACTAGGATCCCAATATCAATAGGCTATGGCCATGTAATCCAGTGGCATGGATCGCATAAAGTGCCAAATACCACTATATTTCCATACATTTATGCTCTTTGGAGATAGTTGGAACACTTTTTTAGCGGTTAAGAGATGAAAACGGTTGTTCTGATTCATTGAAAAACTAGCCGTCATTGTTATCAGGCACAGAGGGGTCGACTCGCCATTTTTCAGAGGTTGACTCGAGATTTTTAGGAGTCGACCCATGATCTTCAAAAGTCGTCTCGAGCTTATTTGTGTTTCTACTATACTCTATCTTTTGTATGTGGTACTTGTGAGTCGTCTTTCTTAATTCAAGGGTCGACTCGTCAGATGTCTGGAGTTAACTTGTTACTTTCAAAGATCAACTCGTTAATGGACTGAGTTTCACTACTGTTGCCCAGATAGACAACCCAAGAGGGGGAGGGGGGGGGGTGAATTGGGTTTTTAAATTAACTTGAATATTTAAAACTTTGTGGATGATTAATTTAAAACTATAGCAAGTTGTTTAATTAAAGCTAAGTGCTGTGAGTAGTATCCGGGGAAGAGATGAGAGACAATGCACTACAAACACAAAGTTTTATAGTGGTTCGGAGCTAACCCTTGCTCCTACGTCCACTCCCCAAGTCTCACTTGGGAATTTCACTATAACCCCCTTGGATTACAGCCGGTTGTTTTGCAAGCTCACAACCAAACTTGTTGTTTTACGAGCTCACAACGAACTCGGTCGGTTTTCCCAGGCTCACCGACTAGAACCAAACCCCGATTGTTTTTCCGGGCTCACAATCAAACCCTTACACACGTTGGTTTTAACTTGGCTCACCAACCAACCTTAAACCCCTTGATTCAATCCCCCGATTGAATCAAGTAAATACAAGAGATAGAAGAAAAACAGAAAATAGCTTCTCAAAAGCAGATTTAAAACAATATAATCGTAAAGGAGTTAGAAGCCCTCAAACGCTTTTAAGCTGGTGAAGAGGTATGGCTTCTGGAACTCCGGTCTCCCTCTTGAAAGAGTGGTCGACTTGAATGCAGGAGGAGGAAGCTTTGATTGTTGGGAAGAAGTTGTTGGAGCAGTAAAATACAGATCTCCCCTTTTTTTGTTTAAGAGCACTTGGAGAGCTTGAAAACTTGAATGCTTGGAGTGGAATGTCTATTCTCTGCCTTGCTACAGTCCTCTGTGGCTATTTAAGCCAACCCCCACGGAAACTAGCCGTTACTCTGCTTTTTCTGGCCGTTCTGCACACTCTGCGCAGCCTGACAATATGACCGTTGGTGGGTTGGAGTCGACTCGCGCGATCAGGAGTCGACTCGGCTGTAGCAGGAGTCGACTCACGCTTTTTCCGGAGTCGATCGGGCAACTGTTCCAAATTTGAATTAAAGTTGCCGTCTTGACTGGGAGTCGACTCGTCTTGACCTGGAGTCGACTCGCCAACTTCTAGAGCTGACGTGGCAATTTTGGAGTCGGCTCATCCACTGAAGTCCGTGGATCCAAATTTGAATTTGTCCACTCGAGTCGACTCGACTGTCCTGGGAGTCGACTCGAATCTCAGAGCCCGAACTCCCGATTCTCTGTCTTTTGGCTCATCTAGTCTTGGAGTCGACTCGAACTTCCTTGGAGTCGACTCGGCTCTCAGTTTCCGAAAGTTGGTCTTCTGCCTTTTGACGTGAAGCTTGTCTCGGAGTCGACTCGAGCTGTCTGTGAGTCGACTCGAATCTCAGAGGCAGTAACATGGTCTTCTGTCTGTTGATGGTCGCTCAGTCTCGGAGTCGACTCGCGTACTGCGGGAGTCGACTCGAATCTCAGAGTCCGAAAATCGTTCTCTGACTTTTCTTTGTGTTCCTCTGAGAGTCGTCTCTTACCTTCTTTGGAGTCGATCTGCCAACCATCGGAGTCGACTCGCGTTCCACTGGAGTCGACTCGAATCTCAGACCCGAAAACTGCTCTCTGACTTTTCTTTGTGTTTCTCTTGAGTCGACTCTTACTAACCCTGGAGTCGACTCGTTGAACATTGGAGTCCGACTCGCGCACTTCGGGAGTCGACTCGTTGACAGTTTCTGAGTTGAAGCTTTCTGTCCTTCTGTCTGTTCTCAGTCGGAGTCGACTCGTACTGATCTGGAGTCGACTCGAGCTCGTGCCAGTGAACTTGATACGCTTGGAGTCGACTCGTGATACTCGAGAGTCGACTCGAGTCTCAGACATTGGTTCATGCAGACTTCTTAAACTTATCCAAAATACTATGAACCAAGTCTAGAAACACTTGGACAGGATTTTCACTGAAACACTCAATTGAATTCATTAGTAATCACAAGATATACTCAAATGCTTTGAGCTCATCAAAATCAAATGGGGTTTTAATCAATCACTCCACAATCTCCCCCTTTTTGATGATGACAAAACTTTGAGTATTATGTAAAATGAATTGCTCATAAACAATGAAGTAAAATCCATAAATGAATTCAAATGTCTGATAATTTAATTTATCCAAGTTTGAAAGGAGTGAAACATTAAATTTCGGAGTTAAAGCTCCCCCTTTCATTTGGAATTATATAAGCCTTCATATTATGCAATCAATTGTTCGGCTTATATGTCATTAATGATTTAGCTTGATTAAAATTCAGATTCTCCCCCCTCAACATATGCATTCAACTATGTTTTGATTCTCTGAATTTCCTTTTAATGCTTTGAAGTTTTTGAATTGAATTTTATCTTTTTAGAGGAAAAATCTGTCAATTTGTTCTTGAGTAGGATTCAGCTAATCTCCGAATATCCCTTGAATAGATTCTGGAGATTACTCCATTAGGAGCCCCAAAAGAGAGATAATGAGCCTCGAGGTACCGAATCCACTTAGAACAAATTTGTGTGTGTTATTAAGAGTTTATCTTTTTATTTATTTCCATTGATTTCTTTTACATATTTTTTCATATTTCTCCCCTTTTTACATATTTTATACATATTTCTCCCCCTTTTTGTCATCATACCAAAAAGGAGGTAATCACACACAATCAATGGCACAACCAATCATCAAATGGCACATAATTGAAGATAAAATGTCTACTCATTTGTATTGATATGAATGTGAATACATGTGAGAATACAATAAGTAAGTTACGAGGGAACTAAGCCGCCATGCCCCACGTGACCGGCACGCACGCCCAGGAAGACTACGGCTGCCCTTTGATCCAGCAATCCGACCCGAGTCGGACATCCTCGGCTCCGCAGCCCCGACCCGAGTCGGCTGCCCTTTGATCCAGCGCTCCGACCCCGAGTCGGACGTCCTCCGGCTCCGCAGCCCGACCCCGAGTCGGCTGCCCTTTGATCCAGCAATCCGACCTCCGAGTCGATATCCTCGGCTCCGCAGCCGACCCCGAGTCGGCTGCCCCTTGATCCAGCGCGTCCGACCCGAGTCGGAGATCTCTTGATAACGACAGGCTATTCCCCAGAGGCACGCCGCGGCCTCCTGCTCCACTACTCCCTGCAACGGCTGTATCCGATGCTGGCTCCACGATCTCCTGCATCAGCCGTACAAAGCGGAGCCCCACTATGCCCTGACGTGGCCGTACCCGGTGCTGCTCCACGACGCCCTGTAACGGCCATGTCAGTGGCCACACCATCGTGCCCCACGATAACGAACCCCCCTGAGAGACCCCCCAGCCAGGTATATATGCGGCTGGGGGGAGAAAGGGGGGGTGAGCAATATCTCCCAGAGCACTCTCTTACTTGCGATTATCACCTCTCCTCCTCCTCCAATCTCCTCTGACTTGACCGTCGGAGGGCCATCACCACCCTGGTGGTGGTGCAAGGCTTGTTTGCAGGTTTCTTGGCGGAAGGTGGAGCGCAACCAACACCAACCAAGACAACTCAGACGGAACCCCGTTCACACCGCAGTGCCAATCGTTCTCGGTTTGGACCACTAGCAACAGTTGGCGCTAGACGAAGGGACGAATCTTAGAACGATCGTAATGGCACGGCGAGGTGGTCGTGGAGCTTCCAATGCTTCCGGTCGCGGAGCCTCTCGCGCCTCCGGCCGGGAGGCTGCTGCGTCCCCAACGCACTCTCAGCAGCACTCCACCGCCCCTTCTCCCATTCAGACGGTCGAAGCTGCTCAGTTCGAACCAGCTAGCCCAGCAGGTTCGCACCCTCGCGGAGGCAGTGCAGAATCTGCAGGGTGTGATCTCTCGGGTGCCGCAACGGGCTCAGGAGCCGCTGCCCCCCCGAGCACTCGCCTCTTCCTCACAACCCGCGCTCCTTCCTCTCCCATGGAGAGGAGCCGCCGGCGCGAGGAGGATTCTCGAGTGCGGTCCATTCTGCCAGGACCTTCTCATCGGAGCTGTGCGGGGTACGAGAGGCGGACCCGGGCGCGTTCTCAGACACCCCAGTCCTCGAGGGGCCCGCACTCCAGTCGGTCCCCCTCGCGCCGCTCCTTGTCCCCCACCCACCGGTCGCGCTCCCTGGACCGGCGGGTGGACGATCTCCACAGACAACTCCAGGTCCTGAAGGGCCACTCCAAAGATCCCTTCGCTGACTTGGAGATCTCCTCCCAGCCGGCGCTTGCCTCGAGGATCCTGCGGACCCCGAACCCGCCGGGGTTCAAAATGCCGGCGATCGAACCCTACGACGGGGCGGCGGACCCGCGGGACCACGTGGAGAGTTTCAGGACTCTTATGCTCCTCCATGGAGCATCGGATCCGCTCCTCTGCAAGGCCTTCCCGGCGACCCTCCGTGGCCCGGCAAGGGCATGGTTCGCCGGCCTGGAGGCTAACTCCATCCAGTCCTTCGACCAGTTCACCCGCTTCTTCATCAGCCATTTCGCCGTCAGTAGCAGGCGGCGACTGGTCTCCGACTCCCTCTTTGATGTCCGGCAAAACGAGGGAGAAAGCCTGCGGATTATCTCACCCGCTTCAACAAGGCTACACTGGAGGTCCGGAACCTGAGCCAGGAAGTGGCTCTCTCAGCCCTGAAGCGTGGCTTCCGGAAGGGCAGACTCACCTTCTCCCTGGACAAACGCCTGCCGCGGAGCTTTCCGGAGCTGTTATCTCGGGCAAACCAGTATGCAGACGCCGAGGAGGCAGCCTCCCACCGGAACAAGGAGGCCGCCGAGGCCCCTCTAAAGCTCGGGAAGAAAAGGCGAAAAGAGGCACCCCAGAGGAGGAGCCCGACGCCTCAACGCCGGCGCAGAAGCCCGTCACCAGCAAGGAACCACGGCGCCACACGCCCTCGTTCTCCGCACCGACGCTTTAACCGGTACACCCCACTCCTGGCCCCCGGGCCCAGATCCTCATGGAGGTCAAGGGGCGGGAGGACCTCCCGGTCCCGAGGCAGATGAAGAAGATCTCTGGGAGGAGGCCTTCTCGGGCGTACTGTGAGTACCACCGAGACCACGGCCACGATACCGAAGACTGCTTCCAGCTTCGGGACGAGATCGAGGCTCTCATTCGCCGAGGGCGTCTCGGTCGATATGTAAACGACCGACGTCCCCGGCAGACCCGCGTCCGGCCGACCCGGCCCCTCAGGAGCCTCGGGAGCAGAATCGACCCCATTGCGGGAGTGATCCACACCATCACTGGGGGCTGCTCTCGGCCCGTGAGGAACGCAGGGGGCTCGGCGGAAGCATCAGGAGTGGCCGTCGCGAAGAGGCAGCGGGTCGGAAATGTAATCGCTTTTGTGATGAAGATGTAAAGGGGGTTCAGACTCCCCACGATGACGCCATGGTGATCTCTCTCACTATGGCGAACTATGATGTAAGGCGTGTTGCATCCCCAAACCAACGGCGAGGCCGAGGTCACAAATCGGACAATCCTCCAAGGTATCAAAGCGCGGATCGGACGGACGGGACAAGCTTGGGTCGAGGAACTCGAGAATGTCCTTTGGGCATATCGGACCACGCATCGGACTCCTACCGGGGAGACGCCTTTCAGCCTAACCTATGGCACGGAAGCCGTTGTCCCCGTAGAGCTCGGACTTCCCTCACCTCGGGTAGCCGCACACCGACCCGAGGCCAACTCGGAGCAACTCCGAGGGAACCTGGATCTCTTGAAAGAAGCAAGGGAAGTGGCGCAGGTTCGGATGGCAATGTATCAGCGGAGGGTGGCCCGATATTACAACTCCAAAGTCCGACCGAAGCTTTTCAGAATTGGAGATCTGGTGCTGAGGCGAGCTAAGGCATCTCAACCTACGGAAGGTGGGAAGCTAGCGCCGAATTGGGAAGGCCCGTATAAAGTTCGTTGGGTTAAACCGACCTGGCTCCTACATGTTGGAAGCCCTAGATGGCCGAGAAATTCCAAGGGGCTGGAATTCCGCTAACCTGCGGATGTATTACCAGTAGAACAACAAGGCCAGAAAGACAATTTGAAAAGGTGCAACACTTTTCATTTCAATAATTTCTGGTTACAATGGCGTGCTCGTGTGATTACAAGGAATTCCCAGAGGGGAATTAGGGAGTAAAGAAAGCAAAGAAGAGGTGGAGAATCCGTGGAGCTGAGGACCGAGGATCCCAAACCCTCAACCCAAAGCAGCTGCAATCCCACCGGAAGTGGGTGCTTCTAACCGGAGGCGCCATCCAGCACCTCACCAAAAAGACGAGGAGCCGCCGCAGAAGAAGCTCCCGCTGCCCCCAGGGGAACGCCGCCTCCAAAGGATATTCCCATCCTCCCCAGTGGTAGGAAAGAGAAGGAAATCGAGGGGGAAGAGCATATGGAGGCGCGGTCCCGGACTGAGCGTCTGGTGCAGAGCTCAATCGGGAGGCTGAACTTCAAGGAGGGGAGATGTGATCCCGGATGAAACGCCTAGAGCGGAGTTCCGCCGGGAAGACCCTCCTTGTTGATCCCAGATGAAACGGCTAGTTGGCTGAAGTCGCAAGGGGAGCGCCTCCCCTTTCCTTCAACAGGAGTCTCTCAGTCATATGCCAAGGAGGAGGTCCGCGATCCATGGCAACCTGAACAGCTCCGGCTTGGCAAACTCCATCGTACCTGCACCTGTATTTATAGCCAAACTGCGGCCCCCTGGTCGTTCCGATGCGGGTGGCTCCAATAAATGCAGGCGCATTGAAACCGGAGCCGTTCCGGCTCCCGAGGCGTATCTCCCCGCGATTTCCTAAGCGTCATTCTCCTTAAACCGCATTCTTTGTGCAGGACAATCCGGGTGTCATGTACCCCTAGGTCCACATATCTCCGCTCGCGCCCAGGCCGTATCCTCCTCGAAGAACCCGCGTATCGCAGCCGCTCAACTAACACTCCTCGCAAGCAGCAGCTGGCGATCCGATTTCCCAGGTAACGCATTAATTAGCGTTTAATGCCCTTCTCGTGTTCCCCCAGGCAACGCTTAGAGAAAAGGAGAAACATGATCGCGGCTGGCCACGGAGAAACCCCGTCGGGCAGCGAGCGACAAGCGCACGACCAGCGAGCGGAATTTCCTGAGGCTCGGCCCTCGGATGCCTGGCTAGCCCGATGATCATCCCGGGAGCAGACTAGCCGGAAGCCCCGACCGGTCGCCTCGGCTTGCGCCAGCCTTGGCCGACCAACGAGCGGAATGTCCCGAGGCTCGGCCCTCGGATGCCAGGCTAACCCGATGATCATCCCGGGAGCAGACTAGCCTGAAGCCCCGACCGGTCGCCTCGGCTTGCGCCAGCCTTGGCCGACCAACGAGCGGAATTTCCTGAGGCTTGACGGCCCTCGGATGCCTGGCTAGCCCGATGAACATCCCGGGAGCAGACTAGCCGGAAGCCCCGACCGGTCGCCTCGGCTTGCGCCAGCCTTGGCCGACCAACGAGTGGAATGTCCCGAGGCTCGACCCTCGGATGCCAGGCTAACCCGACGATCATCCCGGGAGCAGACTAGCCTGAAGCCCCGACCGGTCGCCTCGGCTTGCGCCAGCCTTGGCCGACCAACGAGCGGAATGTCCCGAGGCTCGGCCCTCGGATGCCAGGCTAACCCGACGATCATCCCGGGAGCAGACTAGCCTGAAGCCCCGACCGGTCGCCTCGGCTTGCGCCAGCCTTGGCCAACCAACGAGTGGAATGTCCCGAGGCTCGACCCTCGGATGCCAGGCTAACCCGACGATCATCCCGGGAGCAGACTAGCCTGAAGCCCCGACCGGTCGCCTCGGCTTGCGCCAGCCTTGGCCGACCAACGAGCGGAATGTCCCGAGGCTCGGCCCTCGGATGCCAGGCTAACCCGACGATCATCCCGGGAGCAGACTAGCCTGAAGCCCCGACCGGTCGCCTCGGCTCGCGCCAGCCTTGGCCGACCAACGAGTGGAATTTCCTGAGGCTTGACAACCCTCGGATGCCAGGCTAACCCGACGATCATCCCGAGAGCAGACTAGCCTGAAGCCCCGACCGGTCGCCTCGGCTTGCGCCAGCCTTGGCCGACCAACGAGCGGAATTTCCTGAGGCTTGACGGCCCTCGGATGCCTGGCTAGCCCGATGATCATCCCGGGAGCAGACTAGCCGGAAGCCCCGACCGGTCGCCTCGGCTTGCGCCAGCCTTGGCCGACCAACGAGTGGAATGTCCCGAGGCTCGACCCTCGGATGCCAGGCTAACCCGACGATCATCCCGGGAGCAGACTAGCCTGAAGCCCCGACCGGTCGCCTCGGCTTGCGCCAGCCTTGGCCGACCAACGAGCGGAATGTCCCGAGGCTCGGCCCTCGGATGCCAGGCTAACCCGACGATCATCCCGGGAGCAGACTAGCCTGAAGCCCCGACCGGTCGCCTCGGCTTGCGCCAGCCTTGGCCAACCAACGAGTGGAATGTCCCGAGGCTCGACCCTCGGATGCCAGGCTAACCCGACGATCATCCCGGGAGCAGACTAGCCTGAAGCCCCGACCGGTCGCCTCGGCTTGCGCCAGCCTTGGCCGACCAACGAGCGGAATGTCCCGAGGCTCGGCCCTCGGATGCCAGGCTAACCCACCGATCATCTCGGGAGCAGACTAGCCTGAAGCCCCGACCGGTCGCCTCGGCTCGCGCCAGCCTTGGCCGACCAACGAGTGGAATTTCCTGAGGCTTGACAACCCTCGGATGCCAGGCTAACCCGACGATCATCCCGGGAGCAGACTAGCCTGAAGCCCCGACCGGTCGCCTCGGCTTGCGCCAGCCTTGGCCGACCAACGAGCGGAATTTCCTGAGGCTTGACAACCCTCGGATGCCAGGCTAACCCGACGATCATCCCGGGAGCAGACTAGCCCGAGGCCCCGACCGGTCGCCTCGGCTTGCGCCAGCCTTGGCCGACCAACGAGCGGAATTTCCTGAGGCTTGACGGCCCTCGGATGCCTGGCTAGCCCGATGATCATCCCGGGAGCAGACTAGCCGGAAGCCCCGACCGGTCGCCTCGGCTTGCGCCAGCCTTGGCCGACCAACGAGTGGAAGGTCCCGAGGCTCGGCCCTCGGATGCCAGGCTAACCCGATGACCATCCCGGGAGCAGACTAGCCTGAAGCCCCGACCAGTTGCCTCGGCATGCGCCAGCCTTGGTCGACCAACGAGTGGAATTTCCTGAGGCCTAACCCTCGGATGCCTGGCTTAGCGCCGGAAGAGTTTCCTGAGGCCTAACCCTCGGATGCCTGGCTTAGCGCCGGAAGAGTTTCCTGAGGCCTAACCCTCGGATGCCTGGCTTAGCGCCGGAAGAGTTTCCTGAGGCCTAACCCTCGGATGCCTGGCTTAGCGCCGGAAGAATTTCCTGAGGCCTAACCCTCGGATGCCTGGCTTAGCGCCGGAAGAATTTCCTGAGGCCTAACCCTCGGACGCCTGGCTTAGCGCCGGAAGAATTTCCTGAGGCCTAACCCTCGGATGCCTAGCTTAGCGCCGGAAGAATTTCCTGGGGCCTAACCCTCGGATGCCTGGCTTAGCGCCGGAAGAATTTCCTGAGGCCTAACCCTCGGATGCCTGGCTTAGCGCCGGAAGAGTTTCCTGAGGCCTAACCCTCGGATGCCTGGCTTAGCACCGGAAGAATTTCCTGAGGCCCAACCCTCGGATGCCTGGCTTAGCGCCGGAAGAGTTTCCTGAGGCCTAACCCTCGGATGCCTGGCCTAGCGCCGGAAGAATTTCGGGAGCCAGGAGTCAGCAAGACGCTACCGAGAGCGCCAAAGGAGAAACAAGTGAACAGTCCGACGGCAGCAACAGCTGTGCAAAGGGGAAACTTGAAAATATCTGTAAAGAAGAAGACGGACGGGGAAAGGCCCCCGATTAAATAGGCGGAAAGGCAAGTGACGCCTCGATGACGCCAGAGGACGCCTGGCTGCCGAAGGGTCGCTCGCGCCCCAAAGGCGAATCGACACCATTAAGGAAGGATGTCCGCCGAAATCCTCAGACTGCCAGGTCAGCAATAACCGCCATACGCCATAAAAAGGGCGGGGAGCTCGAAGCGCGCGCGCCTCTCCGAGGAACGGCGGCAATCCCGAAACATCACTCCCTTCACCTGTTCCCCTTCTGGTTCCAGGCTCGGAAGTGGGGGGCTACTGTTACGGGGGAACTAAGCCGCCATGCCCCACGTGACCGGCACGCGCGCCCAGGAAGACTACGGCTGCCCTTTGATCCAGCAATCCGACCCCGAGTCGGACATCCTCGGCTCCGCAGCCCGACCCCGAGTCGGCTGCCCTTTGATCCAGCGCTCCGACCCCGAGTCGGACGTCCTCGGCTCCGCAGCCCGACCCCGAGTCGGCTGCCCTTTGATCCAGCAATCCGACCCCGAGTCGGATATCCTCGGCTCCGCAGCCCGACCCCGAGTCGGCTGCCCCTTGATCCAGCGCTCCGACCCCGAGTCGGAGATCTCTTGATAACGACAGGCTATTCCCCAGAGGCACGCCGCGGCCTCCTGCTCCACTACTCCCTGCAACGGCTGTATCCGATGCTGCTCCACGATCTCCTGCATCAGCCGTACAAAGCGGAGCCCCACTATGCCCTGACGTGGCCGTACCCGGTGCTGCTCCACGACGCCCTGTAACGGCCATGTCAGTGGCCACACCATCGTGCCCCACGATAACGAATCCCCCTGAGAGACCCCCCAGCCAGGTATATATGCGGCTGGGGGGAGAAAGGGGGGGGGTGAGCAATATCTCCCAGAGCACTCTCTTACTTGCGATTATCACCTCTCCTCCTCCTCCAATCTCCTCTGACTTGACCGTCGGAGGGCCATCACCACCCTGGTGGTGGTGCAAGGCTTGTTTGCAGGTTTCTTGGCGGAAGGTGGAGCGCAACCAACACCAACCAAGACAACTCAGACGGAACCCCGTTCACACCGCAGTGCCAATCTTTCTCGGTTTGGACCACCAGCAACAATTAAAATTCAGATTCTCCCCCTCAACATATGCATTCAACTATGTTTTGATTCTCTGAATTTCCTTTTAATGCTTTGAAGTTTTTGAATTGAATTTTATCTTTTTAGAGAAAAAATCTGTCAATTTGTTCTTGAGTAGGATTCAGCTAATCTCCGAATATCCCTTGAATAGATTCTGGAGATTACTCCATTAGGAGCCCCAAAAGAGAGATAATGAGCCTCGAGGTACCGAATCCACTTAGAACAAATTTGTGTGTGTTATTAAGAGTTTATCTTTTTATTTATTTCCATTGATTTCTTTTACATATTTTTTCATATTTCTCCCCTTTTTACATATTTTATACATATTTCTCCCCCTTTTTGTCATCATACCAAAAAGGAGGTAATCACACACAATCAATGGCACAACCAATCATCAAATGGCACATAATTGAAGATAAAATGTCTACTCATTGTATTGATATGAATGTGAATACATGTGAGAATACAATAAGCAAAGCAAAGCAAGACAAAACACAACTCAAACACATCTATGTCCTCCTCGAGGATGAAGCTCCCCCTCTCGAGGATGCATCTCCTCCTCTGGAGGGTGTGGCTCCTCCTCTCGAGGATGTGGCACCTCCTCTGGAGGATGGTGCTCCTCCTCTCAATCGGCTCTGCTCCATGAGGAGGGTGACTGCATCTGTCACATGTCCGAGCTGCGTGATAATAGACGTGGTGGCTCTGCTATGTGTAGTGGAGAGCTCTGTCACCGACGCCTGAAGCCCAGTCACCGATGTCTGTAGTGCGTCCAGCTTGTCGATGAGTACATTCGACAAGCGCTCGGCCCCCTCGGTGGTGGTGTGCATGTCACGACCTATCTCCTCTCGCATCTGTCGAGTGGAGCTCGTGACCTCACTCATGCTGTGGAACTGGGCCTGGACCAAACTCCGGATATTGTAGATCTCTTCCCGTACATGAGCCGTCATGTCAGTCACGGCTGTCAAGGAAGGGACCAGGGCAGAGGAAGTGGGCGCAGAAGAGGGAGCAGGCACCGAGCCGCGGATCTCCCGAAGCAGCTCGTCCTTCAGATCTCGGACGATCTCCTGCCGCAGCTCCCGGAGCTGCTCTGTATCAATACGGACCTCCATAGATGGTGGAACTGAGGAGGAAGGTCCGGCAGAGGTGGTAGGAGCAGGAGGAGTGGATGGGAGGTCTGGATGGTCTGGAAGGTCTGGATAGTCTGAATCTGGCTCAGGACTGGGTGATGGTCTGGTGGTCTGAGCAGTGAGAGTGGACTTCCTAACCCAGATCCCTTCTCTCTTCCGAAACCCCATCCTGTGCATAGTCCCCGTACATAAGCGATCAGTCCATCGCAAGGCACGAGAGGGTTCCCTCTCAGGAATGGAAATCTCGTACTGCCTAAAAAGAAGAGTGAATAACATCCCGTATGGGAGTGAGAGCCTAGGTTTATCTAGGGGCTCACACATATACCTATAAATGAGCTTTGGAAAGTTGATCGGGGTGTCCTGAAGGATATAAGACATAATAGCTAAGTCCCTCTCATTCACAAAATCAAATCTTCCTGTCTTAGGGAAGATGGACCTGGACAGAATGCTCAAAAAGATTCTCACTTCAATAGGAAGTGAGCTAGCAGATACCTCATCTAGGGGGGACTGAGGTGGATGCCCTAAGACGACCGTAAGGGCCGCAACTCTATCCTCAGGGTGTGCGGGAGCCACCCCTACTAATGGAAGGTGAAGGATATGGGCAATGAGGTCCTCTGTGACACGCAACGGGACACCTACTACCGTGCCCTCGATACCTCCATCTCCCCGATGGACGGTACCGTAAAACTCTTGAACTAGGCCAGGATAGGTGGGAAGGTCCAAAGTGAGGAAGTACTCTAGCCCCTGGGCTCTAAGCCTATCACCTATGGTGAACCCTTCCCGAGAGAGATAGTCAAAGTCGACATACCTCCCGGTGGTGACGGCCTTCCCGGCCAACGGCCTTGCGGGAACCGCCCTAGGCGGAGAACGAGCCGGAGGTGGTTGCCTCGCGGGATCGTGCCGCGCCTTGGAGCGCCGCTCGGGACCGGCCTCGGGACGGGACCTCTTCCTAACGACGGTCTTACGAGGCATCTTGACCTAAACGGGAAGAAAAATACCTAGAGGACGGTGAAGGACCGACAGAGGAAGCTCGGGACGGACCGGAAATGACCTAGGAACGGACGGAAACTCAATGTCCGGCGAAGAATCGACGGGAAAAGGGCTTGGAGACGATCGGGGATGACCTAGGAGTCGGCTCTAGGGCTTTGTGAACAGTGGCGGCTTGAGGAAAAGTGTTTGCGAAACGACAACCCTAGGGTTAAAAAGTCGGATCCCGACTGCGAGTCGACTCCCCCTTAGGAGCCGGCTCTGAAACTTACTCGAGTCGTCTCTAACCTTGGCACGCACCTAAAAACCATGCCATAATCGTGCCAAATGAGGAAAAATCAGCTAATTAAGGACTGATTTGATGATCACTGTATAGAAACTCTATTTTAACCTCATTCTAATCATCAAAATCAATTAATCTAGTGAAAAACCCCACTAGGATGGATCAATCACTCCTAATCCCCTTCTAAGCACACTAAACCTCTCTTCACTTAGGGGTTTTGTAAAATGTCTGCTAATTGATTATCAGTACACACAAATTGGAGTGACACATCACCATTCAATACATGATCTCTTATGAAGTGATGTCTTATCTCAATGTGTTTAGTTCTTGAGTGTTGAATTGGATTTTTAGTGAGATTTATGGCACTTGTGTTATCACAATTAATGGAGATTTTATCTTGTTTAATGCCATAATCTTCTAATTGTTGTTTAATCCATAAGATTTGAGCACAACAACTCCCGGCTGCAACATATTCAGCTTCTGCAGTGGATAATGCAACCGAGTTTTGTTTCTTGCTAAACCATGAGATTAGGTTTTCTCCTAGAAATTGACAGGACCCGCTGGTACTTTTTCTATCCAGCTTACATCCAGCGAAGTCTGAATCTGTGTACCCTATTAAGTTTAGGCTAGATTCTTTAGAGTACCACAGCCCTATGTTTTTAGTTCCAATTAAGTATTTAAAGATTCTCTTAACTGCAGCTAGGTGTGATTCTTTAGGATTAGCCTGATATCTAGCACACATGCACACACTAAACATAATATCAGGCCTACTTGCAGTAAGATACAGTAAAGAACCTATCATACCTCTATAAAGTTTTTGATCTACAGATTTACCTGATTCATCTTGGTCTAACTTGCATGATGAGCTCATGGGGGTGCTGATTGACTTGTTTCCCTCCATATCAAACTTCTTGAGCATCTCCTTGATATATTTTGCTTGATTGATGAAGATGCCTCCTTCAGATTGTTTGATTTGAAGCCCGAGGAAGTAGTTCAGCTCTCCCATCATGCTCATCTCAAACTCACTCTGCATCAAATCAGCAAATTCCTCGCAGAGGCGATTGTTAGTAGCACCGAAAATGATATCATCAACATAAATCTGTACTAATAACATATCCTTATTTTTCTTTTTCAGAAATAATGTTGTATCTACATTTCCCCTAGAGAATTCATGTTCTAATAGGAATTTACTAAGTCTCTCATACCATGCTCTAGGTGCTTGTTTTAGTCCATAAAGTGCTTTGTTCAGTTTATACACATGATTAGGGTATTGATGATTTTCAAAACCAGGAGGTTGTTCTACATACACCTCCTCATTAATAAACCCATTTAGAAAAGCACTCTTTACATCCATTTGATATAGTTTGAAGTCCTTAGAGCATGCATATGCTAATAGAAGTCTAATTGCCTCAAGTCTAGCTACGGGAGCAAAGGTTTCATCAAAATCTATGCCTTCTTCTTGATTATAACCCTTTGCTACTAGTCTAGCCTTATTCCTTATAACAATTCCATTTTCATCTAGCTTATTTTTATATATCCATTTAGTACCTATAATTGGATATTCAGAAGGTCTCTCCACTAGATCCCAAACCTTGTTTCTAGTAAATTGATTTAGTTCTTTTTGCATTGCATTTATCCAATTTACATCATTTTCGGCTTCTTCTATATGTTTGGGCTCAAAGTGTGAAACAAAAGCTAGATGATTATTCAAATTCCTAAGGGATGCTCTAGTCCTAACCGGTTGTGATGGATCATCTAGAATTAGTTCCTTAGGATGCCCGTGAGCATACCTCCAAGCTTTAGCAGCCCATGATCCACTATAGGCTCTTGGTTTGACAATTCTCCTTCAATCAACTTTTAATTATCATCTTGTAATCCCATCTCATCTATCTTTTCTTCAAGTATTTCAATATCATCATCAAAATTAACCTTCTTACTAGATGAGATGTCACTAGAGTCATCAAAAACAACATGTATAGATTCTTCTATAACTAGGGTTCTTTTATTAAAGATTCTATAGACTTTACTAGTTGTAGAATAACCTAGGAATATTCCTTCATCAGATTTAGGATCAAATTTCCCTAGATTATCTTTTCCATTATTATGTACAAAACACCTACATCCAAAAACATGAAAATAGTTAACTTTTGGTTTTCTGTTTTTCCACAGTTCATAAGGTGTTTTCTTTATAATGGGTCTTAATAAAACTCTATTTAATATATGGCAAGAAGTATTAATGGCTTCTCCCCAAAAGTACTTAGGGAGGTTACTTTCACATAACATCGTTCTAGCCATTTCCTCTAGAGTTCTATTCTTCCTTTCCACAACTCCATTTTGTTGTGGTGTCCTAGGTGCAGAAAAATTATGGGTTATCCCCTTTTTACTACAAAATTCGTCAAATAATTGATTTTCGAATTCGGTACCATGGTCACTTCTAATGGCTATGACTGAAGACTCTCTAGCATTTGTTACTTCCTTATGGAATTTTTTAAACATAGAAAATGCTTGATCCTTATGTGCTAGGAACATGACCCATGTGTACCTAGAGTAATCATCTACTATAACAAGACCATATTTATTTCCACCTAGACTTGTTGTTCTAGTTGGACCAAATAGGTCCATGTGTAATAATTCTAGAGACCTAGAGGTAGAGACACATTTTATGGATTTAAAAGAGTTCCTAGATTGTTTGCCAAATTGACATGCTTCACATATTTTGTTCTTTTCAAATTTTAATTTTGGCAAACCTATCACGGAGTCTCTTTTAACTAATTTAGTTATTGTGTCCATGCTTGCATGACCTAACTTACGGTGCCATAACCAACTAGCATCATTATCTTTAGTTTCATTTACAACTAGACATTGGTTATGTTTTGCAAGATCTTCTAGGTCTACAACATATACATTTCTACGTCTAATCCCTTTAAAAACTAAGCTATTATCATTAGGATTTGTTATAATACATAGTGATGGTTTAAACATAACATCATATCCTTTATCACATAATTGACTGATGCTTAACAAGTTATGCTTAAGACCATCAACATATCTGACATTATCTATAAAAGTAGAAGGGGTGATT
The DNA here is from genome assembly GCF_009389715.1 of Phoenix dactylifera. Classification (NCBI taxonomy): domain Eukaryota; kingdom Viridiplantae; phylum Streptophyta; class Magnoliopsida; order Arecales; family Arecaceae; genus Phoenix; species Phoenix dactylifera. Next base: position 146,367 of record NW_024068169.1, read on the forward strand.
TGAACTTTACCAATACCAATGATGTGACCTTGGTTGTTGTCTCCAAACGTCACAGCACCTCCCTTCTTAGCTTCAAGGGTGAAAAATTGGTCTTTATCACCCGTCATGTGCCTTGAGCAGCCACTATCCAAATACCAGCAATTTTTGTTGACCTTGGCTGCAAGACACTCCTACACAAGCAAATCATGTCATCTTAGGTACCCAAGTTTTCTTGGGTCCTTCATGGTTAGTCAAGTTGGTTCCTTTTGGAACCCATACCCTTTTAATCTTTCTTTTAGTTTTCCTTTTCCTATAGTCACATGCATTTGCCTTATGTCCTATATTTCCACAACAAAAACAGATCATTTTCTTAGTTTTATTTTCCCCAGCTTTGACAAAGAAGTTACTAAGAAGTTTTTGTTTATTTTTCGGTTTATACCCTAAACCCGCTTTATTAAATACGGCTTGTTGACTGTTAAGTATCATGTTTAACTTTTCAGAACTATATGTGAATTTTTCAACTAAGGGTTTGTATTTGTTAAGTTCTTTAGTTAATGTTTGATTTTCGGCTTTTAGATCGTTTAGTTCTTTTGTTAGATCCTTGTTTAAGACTTGTTTATGGTTTTTGAGTTCTGAAAGTTCCTTAGTTAGTTTTTCATTATCTTTAGTTAAGGTATTAGTTTTCTTAATTAAGAGTTGGTTGCTTGTCTTAAGTTCTAGATTTTCTTTGGTAATAGCATCTTTATCCTTAATTAAAGAATCATACTTACGGATATAAGTTTGGTTAGTTACTTTTAGTTCCCTGTTTTTAACATTAACATCCTTATATTCAATCATTAGTTCGTTAAACGCATCATAAAGTTCATCAAATGAAAAATCATAGTGCGTATCAGAAGTTACCTCATTTTCGTTGGCCATGAAACAAAAATTGGCCTTCTCTTCTTGTTCTTCATCCGATGATGAGGATGATGCGTCGGAGTCCGATAGGGTGGTGACAAGAGCTTTCTTCTTCTTCTTGTACTTGCTGCTCTTCTTTAGTAAGGGACACTCAGCTCAGATGTGTCCCGGCTTTTTGCACTCATAGCACCCGATCCCCTCACTTTCCCTTTCCTTACCTTTGTCCTTGCGGTAGGAATTTGAGGGGCCTCTCCTTTGATGATAGGACTTCTTGTGGTTGATGAATTTCTTGAACTTGCGCACAAGATGAGCCTCACCACCATCTTCCTCATCTTCTTCTTCTTCACTGCTGCTGCTGCAAGACAAGTCCTTGTTAGAAGAAGTAGATTTTAAAGCTATTACCTTTTTCTTATGGGAGGACTCTTCCTCGTTGTGTTGTTTCATGGTAAGCTCATGCGTCATAAGGGATCCAAGGAGCTCTTCAAGTGGAAGCTTGTTCAAGTCTTTAGCTTCTTGGATTGCCGTCACTTTAGCTTCCCACGACCTTGGTAGACACCGAAGGATTTTCCTGACAAGTTCACTGTTAGTATAGTTCTTGCCAAGGCTTTTTAGGCCATTGACAATATCAGTAAACCTAGTGAACATGCATGTAATTGTTTCGTTAGAATCCATTTTAAATAGTTCATATTTATGAACCAAAATATTTATTTTGGACTCTTTCACTTGATTCGTGCCCTCATGGGTCACTTCAAGTCTGTCCCAAATCTCTTTTGCAGAATTGCAAGTAGAGACCCTATTGAATTCATTACGTTCTAAGGCACAATAGAAGACATTCATTGCTTTAGAGTTTAATTGTGCCTTCCTCATGTCATGTTCATCCCAGTCCATTTCTAGTTTAGGTACCTTAACACCATCTACGTATATGGATGGGATGTAGGGCCCATTTACTACAATGGACCACATCTCATAGTCTTGGGCTTGGATGAATATTCTCATCCTAGCCTTCCAGTATGAGTAGTCAGATCCATTGAAGAAAGGGGGTCTTTGGGTGGACTGACCCTCAATGTGAGAAGATCCAAATGGGGTTGTCATTTTGATCTTTTAACTCTTGAGTGGAAGAGTTTTTGGCTCTGATACCACTTGTTGCCCAGATAGACAACCCAAGAGGGGGGGGGGTGAATTGGGTTTTTAAATTAACTTGAATATTTAAAACTTTGTGGATGATTAATTTAAAACTATAGCAAGTTGTTTAATTAAAGCTAAGTGCTGTGAGTAGTGTCCGGGGAAGAAGATGAGAGACAATGCACTACAAACACAAAGTTTTATAGTGGTTCGGAGCTAACCCTTGCTCCTACGTCCACTCCCCAAGTCTCACTTGGGAATTTCACTATAACCCCCTTGGATTACAGCCGGTTGTTTTGCAAGCTCACAACCAAACTTGTTGTTTTACGAGCTCACAACGAACTCGGTCGGTTTTCCCAGGCTCACCGACTAGAACCAAACCCCGATTGTTTTTCCGGGCTCACAATCAAACCCTTACACACGTTGGTTTTAACTTGGCTCACCAACCAACCTTAAACCCCTTGATTCAATCCCCCGATTGAATCAAGTAAATACAAGAGATAGAAGAAAACAGAAAATAGCTTCTCAAAAAGCAGATTTAAAACAATATAATCGTAAAGGAGTTAGAAGCCCTCAAACGCTTTTAAGCTGGTGAAGAGGTATGGCTTCTGGAACTCCGGTCTCCTCTTGAAAGAGTGGTCGACTTGAATGCAGGAGGAGGAAGCTTTGATTGTTGGGAAGAAGTTGTTGGAGCAGTAAATGCAGATCTCCCCTTTTTCGTTTAAGAGCACTTGGAGAGCTTGAAAACTTGAATGCTTGGAGTGGAATGTCTATTCTCTGCCTTGCTACAGTCCTCTGTGGCTATTTAAGCCAACCCCCACGGAAACTAGCCGTTACTCTGCTTTTTCTGGCCGTTCTGCACACTCTGCGCAGCCTGACAATATGACCGTTGGTGGGTTGGAGTCGACTCGCGCGATCAGGAGTCGACTCGGCTGTAGCAGGAGTCGACTCACGCTTTTCCGGAGTCGACTCGACAACTGTTCCAAATTTGAATTAAAGTTGCCGTCTTGACTGGGAGTCGACTCGTCTTGACCTGGAGTCGACTCGCCAACTTCTGGAGCTGACGTGGCAATTTTGGAGTCGGCTCATCCACTGAAGTCCGTGGATCCAAATTTGAATTTTGTCCACTCGAGTCGACTCGACTGTCCTGGGAGTCGACTCGAATCTCAGAGCCCGAACTCCCGATTCTCTGTCTTTTGGCTCATCCAGTCTTGGAGTCGACTCGAACTTCCTTGGAGTCGACTCGGCTCTCAGTTTTCGAAAGTTGGTCTTCTACCTTTTGACGTGAAGCTTGTCTCGGAGTCGACTCGAGCTGTCTGTGAGTCGACTCGAATCTCAGAGGCAGTAACATGGTCTTCTGTCTGTTGATGGTCGCTCAGTCTCGGAGTCGACTCGCGTACTGCGGGAGTCGACTCGAATCTCAGAGTCCGAAAATCGTTCTCTGACTTTTTCTTTGTGTTCCTCTGAGAGTCGACTCTTACCTTCTTTGGAGTCGATCTGCCAACCATCGGAGTCGACTCGCGTTCCACTGGAGTCGACTCGAATCTCAGACCCGAAAACTGCTCTCTGACTTTTCTTTGTGTTTCTCTTGGAGTCGACTCTTACTACCCTGGAGTCGACTCGTTGAACATTGGAGTCGACTCGCGCACTTCGGGAGTCGACTCGTTGACAGTTTCTGAGTTGAAGCTTTCTGTCCTTCTGTCTGTTCTCAGTCGGAGTCGACTCGTACTAATCTGGAGTCGACTCGAGCTCGTGCCAGTGAACTTGATACGCTTGGAGTCGACTCGTGATACTCGGGAGTCGACTCGAGTCTCAGACATTAGTTCATGCAGACTTCTTAACTTATCCAAAATACTATGAACCAAGTCTAGAAACACTTGGACAGGATTTTCACTGAAACACTCAATTGAATTCATTAGTAATCACAAGATATACTCAAATGCTTTGAGCTCATCAAAATCAAATGGGATTTTAATCAATCACTCCACAACTACTTTCTATTTTTTTATTGTGGCCGTTCTGAGGTCAACTTGACTGTTTCTGGGGTCGAATTGTTAGAGTCGGCTCGTGGATTTCATGGGTTGACTCATCAATGTGATGATTTTCTCAGCTCTGTATTTTTCTCTGTGGCCATTCTGGGATTGACTCGTTTTTTTTGGGATTTACTTGTGCTAAGCTAGAGTCAGCTAGAGTAATTCAAGGGTCGACTCGTTAATATAATGAATTTTTTAGCTTTTCGTCGATCCACTGAGACTATTCTAGGGTTGACTCATGATTTGCTGGAGTCGGCTCATAAAGGCGTATCAGTCAATGATAGTATGCTGAAGTCGACTCGTTGTACACTTGGGGTTGACTCTTAAGCTACCTAGGATGAAATTTTCTGTGTTTGTATGTGAGCTTCCAAAAAATATTTTCATGGTCTTTTGGAGTTAGCTTTTTGATGTGGAGCTTCAGATGAATGATCTTCTTTTGACAGTAGCTGAAGACTTTCTTCTAGCTTTCTGAAATTTACCACTTAAACTCGAAGCAATAGATTAGTCAACTTTTGACTCAACTATTTTGCATCATGAAAATCAACCCTTTAGGGTTAACATTTGTTGAACTAAGATATGAAACTGAATGATTATTTTGAGCTCTCAGTCTGACTATGTTAAGAACTCTACCAATCAGAGCTAATGCATTAGCACTTGATTAGTCCCGAAAAGTCATGTTGCAAAAAGATACACAGTCTTGAAAGACTTTGTTGCAAGATGATGCATGGTATGCCAAAAAAAGATACACAGTATCATGGCCCTGCTATAAAAAAATTATGATCATAGCTCATGGTTGACGAGATGAACTTGATATTTTGAAAGAATTTAGATTTACGAACAAAATTTGAATTTTCAGAAGACTGAATTTGGCATGCATAATAATGTTTCATATCTAGATTTGGTTTTGAATTAATGAGTTCTATGTGCTTGTTTTCTATAAATAATTATTTAAATAATTGTTTGATTAATCTGATTAAAGTGTTCATTGTTTACTAGGCTATTTAGCTCATTATTCTATATCTTACTATTTTTACAAATTCTGAAAATGAAGATAGTGCAAGATTATGATCGAGAGAATAAAGAGAGGCAAAATTTGACTTCTTTAAATTTAGATTAGGATTTGACTAGTGTTTGAGGTAAGATTGTTTGAATATTATTAGTTCTTTGAGATATTAAAATTTGGTTCTAGTTATTTAAAATAAAATTTGAACATTATTATTTAAATATATTATGCTACTTGTTTATGATATCGTCTTGAAATGCCTTGCATGTTTGTAGAGAGAGCTTCTTATGAATATGTGGCGGTTGCTATGGCCTTCGGCTCGTGATTTCAAGTTGGGGGCATGACAATATCCTTCTTAAACTATTAATTATTTTCCTTGTTGTCCTGAAATAATTTGACTCTCTCTCTAATCTGACTTAATTCTAACCAACTTAATCTCTCCTCACTTTAATAACCTCTTTCTATATATCTTTCTCCTCAAAGTAATAACTATGTTAATTCATTAACCTCATTCTCTCTCTCTTCCTTAATCTCATTAGTTGGTTACCTCCCCTATTTTCCAAATTTTCTAGACTATCTCTAATGTTAAACAACCTTTAATAAATATTATAATGGTCTCTAACTAATAAATATAAATTTAAAATTATTTATTTGTTGGAAAACCATCATCTAGAAATTTTGGGCTACGCCTTGATAACCTTTTCACTAGGTCCCATACCTCTCATGTTTTTTCCTCTCCCTCATTCTCTTGGTCTTTGTTGCCCAAGGTGACAATCCAAGAGGGGGGGGGGGGGTGAATTGGTTTCTTCTCAATTTTGGTATTTTAAAAGCTTTCTTAATTAAGTGCGGTGGATGCTTTCTTAGATTATTTGAATGAGTTAAACTAGAACAAAGATGGAAGATAATGCAAGAATAAATGTAAACACAAGCACAACACAAACACAACAATATACAGTGGTTCGGTGCTCTCCTTAGCACCTACGTCCACTCCCCAAGCGACCCCTTGGGAATTCACTATAATCTCGCGGATTACAGTTGGATTGTTTTCCGGGCTCACAATCCAAAAACCTTTGTTGGTTTTACGGGCTCACCAACGAACCTATACACTTTGGTTTTCCGGGTTCACCAAAAACCTTTGTTGGTTTTGCGGGCTCACCAACGAACCTTTACCCTTTGGTTTTCCGAGTTCACCAAAAACCTTTGTTGGTTTTACGGGCTCACCAACGAACCTTTACACTTTGGTTTTCCGGGTTCACCAAAAACCTTTGTTGGTTTTACGGGTTCACCAACGAACCTTTACAAATAGTTCGACAAACAAAAAGAAAGATTCAAACTCCTAAATGAGCAAATGAAACAATATTAACCACAAAGAAGAGTTAGAAAATATTTATCGCTTTGAAGTGGCTTCTTTCTTCTTTGTCAAGGATGCTTCACTCTTCAAGGAAGGATGGAGCTCTTGATGCCTCTTTGAATCTGCTCAATCCCTTTCTTTGGTTCTTGAATGAAGCTCTTGATGAAGAAGATTAGGGCACTTTTGTTTTCTTGTGTACTCTTTGATATTCCTTGCAAAAGTTGTTCTCTCTGATGAATAGTGCCCCTTTAAATAGCTTCCCACCTTCTTAGGACAAGTCCCAATGGTTAGATTTGAAAAACTAGCCGTTACTCACCTTGGGAAGGACAAAAAGTACAGTTGCAGAACTAGCCGTTACTGTTCAGCCCGTGTTTGGGTCGGCTCAACCTGTCCTTGGGTCGACCCAACTTTGTCTTGGGTCGACTCAAACATTCCTTGGGTCGACCCTCTCAGAAACCACAGAAACTTCAATTTCAGCCTTCCTTCCCATGGGTCGACCCAACCATTCTTTGGGTTGACTCAAAGTCCACTTGGGTCGACTCAACTTCTTCTTGGGTCGACCCTCTCAGTAAATCCAGAGAACCATTTTCTGTCTGTCTTTCTGTCTTGCCTTTGGGTTGACCTTCTCAGGGTTTGGGTCGACTCAAGCTTGGGTCGACTCAACCACTGTTTGGGTCGACCCTCTCAGTAAATCCAGAGAACATATTTCTTTCATGTTTTGAGGTTCTTGAAGTTTGGGTCGACTCATGCTTACCTTGGGTCGACCCAACTCACTGTTCATCTGTGCCAATTTTGCAGAAGTGTGCCAAATGACTTCTTGATGTGCCGGGGTCGACCCAATCATCCTTTGGGTCGACTCAATCTACACTTTGCTGCATCTCAAGGTTAGATTCATTCAAATGAACAAAGACATGTATCTATATCAATTCATACAAATATACTGAGAGTAATGAACTTATAAATGAAGTATCAATTTAACTTATAATATACTCTAGATAATTGCTTGTTAATCATCAAAATAACACTATCATCCTCAATCTCCCCCTTTTTGATGATTACAAAATAAAGAGTATAAGCCTATTGATACTTGTCTTTAAAAACAGTTTATAAAAGGGTTTAAATTGCTGAATTTCAGCTTTTCATATATAAGAGTGAAATCTCCCCCTATATTATTTAAATGTTGCCAATTTGACTCTTTGAATTGCTCCCCCTTTCATTTATAATTCATTAGCGATGAAACTTCAAAAATTTGAGATAAAGTATGAGTTTCAGGTTATGTATCGGGGTGCGAGAGGTGCGTGCCAAATTCTGAAATTTGATAGAAATTTTTAATTTAATCAATTTCATTGTTACAAATTGCTCCCCCTTAGATGTATAAGTTTTCTTATATGATTTTTAATTTGTTTGCCCAATTATTTCTCTTTTCTTGCATAAATTCTTATTTCTTTTTCTCTACTTCTCCTTTCTTTAACTTTCTTTACTTTTGCTCTTATTATTCTTTCTTTACTTACTCTAAAGATATCTTTACTTCTCCCCTTTTTGTTGCTTTATCTAATCTACACAAAATCTTTACTTCTCACCTAAGATCTTTACTTCTCCTCAAATAAATACTCTTTCTTTACTTCCTAAAATAAATACTCTTTCTTTACTTCTCCCCCTTTTTGTTATCATCAAAAAGATACATGGAAAAGATGCAATAAATAACAAGCTTCAAACTTCATTGATCAAAATAGGAACATTTTCATACATTCATGTCCAAAAACAAAAGCAAATACAATGTTCCTTAATCAAAGTTTAAAGATACATGATCAACACAAAATACATATGAGAATTAGATACATATCCTAGGCTCTAAACAAGATCGTGAGACTCTCTCGGATCGCTTGGCTACGGCTCTCTTGGGTCCCATTTCTCCAAGATCTTGAAGTAATCTACTGTTTGGAGATGATTGGAGAAGATTTGAGAGTGGAGAATAGAATTTTCTGAAGAGGACAAAGGGTAAACAGTGCCCTAGATAGCTCACGGGTCCCCCTTTTAACAGTGGGGTCTCGACGTTGGGTCGACTCAAGAAATTTCTTGGGTCGACTCAACGTTGGGTCAACCCTATTCTGGGTTGGGTCGACCCAAGTGCAGAATTTTTCTTTTCTCTTCCTTTTTGTTTCTAAAAATTTTCTTTGCTTCCAATCCTTATAAATTCTTTCTGGGACAATGATACATGAGTAAGAAATCTATAGATAACAAGTTTGACTCATGTTTCATGGGTTTTTAGAAATTGGAGGAATGTATCATGAGACTGCTTGCTCCCTTTTATATCTCTTCAATAAAAAGGATCACATATGCCTAATTCCCTCCTTAGCGTGCAGAATCTATCTTCACTCAAGGGTTTTGTGAATATATCGGCTAATTATTTTTCAGTGCATATATGCTCAATACATATATTTCCAGTTTGCACATGATCCCTAATAAAATGATATCTTATTTCTATGTGTTTGGCTTTAGAAATGAGACATTTAAGATGTGAGCCAAAAGAGATCTCTAAATGTAGATTCCAAAGATATTTTTCAAATCAAGTGTAGATGGAATCTTTTTCAAGTTATTTCAAGGAGTATCAAGAATAATATTCAAAGAAGGCACGAATGAAAATCCAACACCCTTTTTTTTTTAATATATTAAGTATATAGCAATGTGAGAGCAATCTAATTAATTTTCAGAGTATAGTATAAGAGCAGATAAAGATCAAAACTTATATACTCGAAAAACATAAGATTGTGTTGAATCCTTAATTCTTAATGACTTCAAGGTTCTTTCATGATATAAAAGTATTGGGGCATAGATACCAAAACATGAATTTATGCAATGTAGGATACATAAAATTCAGGGCTTTGAAAGTTCTTTTAAAGCTCTCTTAAAGACTTTCTTTTACTCCTTTAAAGATCATAGCATCAAAATCAATTAAAATGAATTGGCTCAGGATTGAAACACTAAAGTGCAAGCCAATAAGAACTCATAAGTAGATTCCAAGATGAATTTTCGATACTAAGACAGATGGAATCCTTTTCCATTAATTTTCAGAAATAAATGATTTACCGATGAATATAGATGGAAATCCAACTTTCAAAAGATATTCAATGAAGCACAAAGTTTAATACCACTTTACATTTAGTATTCTTTGTCTCATCTTTAGATGCGAATTTATACGATTAAGTTCTATATGATCTCTTCCTCTGAAATTTTCTTTCTCCCTCTTAATTAATCATTCCATTTGAGAGTTTAGAGTTTGAAGATAATTTTCAATAAAGAGATTGAGTATTTAAAGCTCCCCCTCAAAAGATGTATTTTCTTTCAAACTTCTTTTTTTTTTTTGTTCTTCTATAATATCAAGAATGTAGAGTGATCCAGAATTTTTCAAAATTTATAGCAATCACTCTTTTTAATCTTTCAAGAATAAATTATATTTTTTCTTATTTTTTTTTGTGAATATGTATGGAAATATTAATCAGAAAATAATTCTTTTGAAGCTCAAATTTTTTTCAAAAGTAATTACATTTTCTTTCCTATAAGAATTATTGAAGTGAGTTGAAATATTTTAAGCTTTAGGATCATTAACTCTCTTCTTAAAAATAGCTTTTCTTTTTTTAATGATAGAAGCATTTAATTATGTAGGAGTGTATATTCAAAATATTAATTTCTTAGTCATAGTTTTTCAACAATGTATATATGAAGCACCATAAATCTTTTTAATATCAAAATAACATCATATGTTTAGAACCATTTGTTCGCAATCAAGATCATTGAAAAACACATCATTTAGACCAATTTCAGTACACTTATAAGATAAAAAATGATATGTTTCAGATGCGTATCGGAGCAGACAACCAAGGTATCAAAAGTAATTCTATTTTTCTTAAACCGTAGATTTCATCTAGAAATCATATTGAGTTATTCCCCAAAATGATGCAATCATTGAAGTATATAATGAAAGTTACAAAAATGCAATGATAGAAGCATTTTTAAATTAAGTTTAAGCTTTTATACAAAATCAGATTCTGAATTTCATAAAAATTTTCAAGGAGGCTTTCAGGATTATAATTTGAGATATGCATCTTCTACATTGTAGCTTATCTTAAATTATTAAGATTGAAAACACATATTTCAAGAACATTAGAGCACATCCAGAATCTTTATAATTCATATCGAATTTTGGTACAAATTGGAGGATATTATGTACTAATGTTAGGCAAGATAAAAGATAAATCAGAATCAATCCATTTTGCCTAATTTGCAAATTCAAATTATTCTTTTCTTTTATTTTTCAAAATATATTCATTAAAACAAAATGATGTTGTTGTTGGTAATAACATGTTTCAATCAAATTTTATAGGCATGAAGCATTACAAGTTATATTTAGGAAAGATCTTTGCTATTTGAATATTGAAAATACATAATTCAAAACATTATGTCACATGCAAAGCATAATATGCATTAAGTCATAACATCATGTATTAAAACATTAAGAGCAAGCATGTCAAGGATCAAAATTAATTCTTTTCAAATAAACTCTCCCTATTTATATATAATTCTACACTGATTTTATCCTTAAGGTGTGTTTTTCAAGTGATCGAAACTTCAGTTGGCTTTTCACAAGCTTTTTATATACTTTCATTTATCTTGTCATTCATTTCCTCATTTTTGAAATTTCTTCCTTTAACCACTCAGTGAATATTCTAATCTTCATTTCTTTTGGTTTTACTTTTCTATGCTGTATACTCTATTTGCTCCCTATCCGGTGGAGTTGGAAGGGGCACGAGGTACTACCACTAGCCTCCCTCTTGTGCCGTCCCTAATATGCCCTACACCGAATAGTTGGGTCAAATAGTGCCGGGTACTACCACTAGCCTCCCCATTGGCACCATCCCTATGATGAGCAATATAGAAGGGTTAAAATGTTCACTTCAAACTTTTTCTGTAATTAATTACGGATTTTATCTCTTCCAAAAGGAATGTTCATATTAGTCTCACAAATGTGCCAAATATATTATGCTTGTTTTGCTTTTCCTAAAGATTGGAGTATTTCCTTGAATAATTGTTCATTTTCTTTTCTTTATCTCTCTTTCTTTTTATTATTTCAAGTAATTACATGAAAGAGCAGAATAAAAAATTAATCTAATATGCTGCATATAAATATATACCATGCAAACAGCATTTTCATTATGCCCAATGATTCATAGCTTATCACAAGTTATTTTGAATTAGAGGTTTGAGGCATAAGCTTGTGTATTTTATGGTTATGCATTATATAGGAAAAGGTAGTTTAATCACACCATGAAACAATTATTACTAGCATGAGAATGAAGCATGATATCAAGATGATCAGCAATTAAAGGTTTAATCATGCTACCATATAATTTCAGACTATTGATTTTGCTCAACTAACTCGCAAGAGAAGAGTTTAGATTACCAGTGCATTTAGCATTCTTCAAGCCAAATACCTTTTAGATTCTTTACACCCTTGGCTGAAGAAAATCTCTCCCTTTTTTTTTTGTTTGCAAGGAAATGTTTATTGTATCTTTCATCGATGTGTCCTTCAAGTTGAAATTTCTTGCTCATAAATTCATTAGGTTCTCTAGGATACAAAAACATTCATACAACATATTTCTTAACTAGATGACTCAACATGAGACATGACAATAATTGAATTTGAGTCACTTTACTCAAGAGATTGCCTAAGTATAAGCAAGCACAAGTCACTTGAACTAAAGAGATAACTTCATTAAGTAAAATGGTTCAAGGACAAGCATGTGAGGCAATAGAAAGATTCATTAAAGTTAAATCAATTTTTTTTTTGTTTTCAGAATCAATTTAACTTAGATTCTATTTGCATAAGATAATTATCAATAAGACGTGCTAGCTAAGTTTTAATCAAATTATCTTAAACAGTTGTTTCTATCAAAATTCAGATTGTTACATAGAATCAAAATGATAAACTACATTCTCAATAAAGGATCTAGTTTTAATAAGAATAGTATGAATTGATATTTCTACAACTAGTATCTTTTCATTGAATTTTCAATATACATTGCTTGAAGAGTGATATCCAAAGAAATATTTGTTTTATCAGATTTGACATTATTTTCATAAGAACATATCAAGCATGACATGTATGACTGAAAAATATGAAAGATATACAATATATCATTTTCTATTTTTCAGAAGATCAAAAGGAGTTTTCTAATAGAAACCATATGTATGACAAGCAATGATGATAGCTTTTAACAGAATCATTTAAGTAGATGACTATCATACAACATTGTCTTTTTCATTTCTTCAAGGATTCTATCAACCCTATTTTATTTATGGTGTTCTTGGTGTAGAAACAATTGTATTCAATATTATTTTCTGTGCACAACTTAATAAAAATTGGTTTTCAAAACTATGCCATGATACAATTTTATTTTCATAGTTTGCAAACCTTTTTCATTTGAACCCTTTTTGTGAGTTTATGCCAATGCAGAGAATATTTCAATTTAAGTGCCAAGAATAAAGCCAATGTAAGCTTTTGAAAAACTCAATGATGTAAACAACATCTTTAGATTTAGAATTTTTTTTTTTGTTTGTTTCCTTAGTTAACATGCGTAGCAAACTTTTACCTTGCAGAAATTAATCTAAATAAGTCAATGACAAGGTCTTTTGAGACTAAGTACATACTAGCATGAGTTAATGCCTGTTGCTGGAAATTGGACCCGGGGGCCGCCGTGAAGCCGGGGAAGGAGGAGCTCCGCTGCTGTAGGAGGCGGGCGGCGGTGCGCCGGCTGGCTGCGTCCTCCGCCGCGGGGGGTGTGCAAGTCCTGCAAGGAAAACCGGTGGCCGGGCTCCCCGGCGCCGGCCCTCCGATGCCTAAGTCAGAGGGGGGCTTAACTTTGAAGAAGAGAGAGAGGATTGTATGTGGAAGTCCGAAATAATCCCCTTGGGAGGAAGAGGCCTCCTTCATCTTAGAGGGAGAAGCTCCCCTTTTATAGGGAGGGTGGCCGGATTACCTGTGATGTGACTGGGCGAATTAATGGGTTACCGTCACTGTCAGGGAGCTGTCACGATTGATCGGACCCGTTGGGGTGGTTGAACCGCCGGCCGTGGTGGGCCTGGGGTCTGTAGATGACAAGTGCATTGATTGCTGAGTGAACCGGTGGTCAGAAAGAGCCGTACGCTTTGATGGTTCAGTGATCCGGAGATCATCTTGAGCCGTGTTCATTTAATGACTGAGTGCATTGGAGGCCTGAGGGGGTCTCATGCATTAATGATAGGGTGTGCCGAATGCCTGCGGAGATCTTGTGCCTTAATGACTTGGGGATGGTGGCAGATTGAAGTGGAGTCATATATTTAGTTGTCAGATCCTTTGGAGGGTTAGGCGGAGATTGGATATTTGGCTAAGGCATGGGCTCGGCGGGGTTGCCTTTCTGGTCGGCGCTCTCTGGTCTCGGCCTTCTAGTCTCGGCTCTCTGGTCTCGGCCTTCTGTGCTCGGCCTTCTGTGCTCGGCAGCCTTTTGTGCTCGGCAGCCTGCTGTGCTCGGCAGCCTGCTGTGCTCGGCTCGCTGTGCTCGGCTCGCTGTGCTCGGCAGCCTGCTGTGCTCGGCTCGCTGTGCTCGGCTCGCTGTGCTCGGCTCGGCCTATGAGCTCGATCACTTAGAAGAGCCCGATCACTTGATGAGCTTCGAAAGCGGAAGAGCCCGATCACTAGGATGAGCTCGATCTTGCTGACGGATTTGGGTGCTATAATTGCATTTGTGGGGTGGTCCATTTTACCACCAACACTACCCCCCGACTTCCGAGTTCGAGCTGCTTTTTGGCTCGGACGAAGGAAGTAGTCCAGTCGTCGATCATCCTGTAATATAGCCAAATATGTATAAAGATGTACGTGCCAAGTAGGGTGTACCTCTCATGCAGTTGGAGTTAAGTGCTCCAGGTTGACTCAGCGGCCTTCTTTGGCTTGTCATAGGAGGCGTCGAATGGCGTTGAAAGGCGTCGAATGGCGTTGAATGTCGTCGAAGTGTCGTCGAATGGCGTCGAAGTGTCGTCGAATGGCGTCGAAGTGTCGTCGAATGGCATCGAAGTGTCGTCGAATGGCGTCGAATGTCGTCGAATGGCGTCGAATGGCGTCGAATGTCGTCGAATGTCGTCGAATGGCGTCGAATGGCGTCGAAGTGTCGTCGAATGGCGTCGAATGGCGTCGAATGTCGTCGAATGGCGTCGAATGTCGTCGAATGGCGTCGAATGTCGTCGAATGTCGTCGAATGTCGTCGAATATCGTCGAATGTCGTCGAATGGCGTCGAATCGGCGTCCCGAGCTTAGTTAGAGCATCATTGGAGACGCATACAGGAGACGGACCTCGTCCGTTGGCGATCGTGCGCCCTATTCGGGGCGACGTTGGTCGTTTTTTGGATTCTCCGACCTGGAAATAGATAAAATATTGAAATTATTTGAAGCCAAAGTGGCGTCCTGTACCTTTTGGAGATATTTTGATGGCTTCCGAGCTTCGAAGTCCCTTAGGACTTAGCTTGGCACTAGCTTTCTTTGGCTCAATTTTCTGGGGGAGGTGTTCTGCATTCGGGCTTCGGAGCTTGGCAGCCTGCTGAGCTCGGCGGCCTTTGGTGCTCTGCCTTCTGAGCTCGGCGGCCTTCGGAGCTCGGCCTTCTGAGCTCGGCGGCCTTCTGAGCTCGGCAGCCTTCTGGACCATGAAAGGATTTAGCTTCATAGTACTTTCTTGGGGTAGAATCTCCTATGAATCTAGCCAGAGGAGCGCTCATCCTTTGGAAGGCATACAACATAAGGTATCAGCCGAGCTTTCATGATGTACTAAAATCCTTTTTTAAAACCTTGCAATGATGAGGGAAATAGCTACAGCGTCGTCATAAAGAGGGCTCAACACCCTTTTGGTCTTCATCAGAAAAGGAGATGTGACTTTCACAGAGCACGGATGCTTTGAGGAAGCTCTTTTTTCCGAGCTCGGAGCTTCTGGTACCTCTTGTTGCCCGCCCTCTGATGGTATTGATGATGCCCGTGAGAGGTCAGTGGTCATCCTGCTCCTTATGCGGCACTGGATTTTGTTCCTCGGGCTCTCTCCTGTAGGCATGATCACGGACAAAATAACTCAACCGACCTCGGCGGACAAGTGCCTCGATCTCATCACGAAGCTCGTAGCAATCCTCCGTATCATGGCCGCGATCTCGGTGGAAGCGGCAGTACTTTTTCAAGTGCTTCCGCGACTCTGTCGGACGCATTCTCAATGGAGGTCGGAGGTAGCCCCGACCCTCAATCTCCATGAGGATTTCTGCTCGGGTGGATGTGAGAGGAGTGTACGTCTGAAATTTTTGGAGGGGAGACCCCGGGCGAGCTAGGCTCTTGGGCCAAGGAGGCTCTTTCTCATGCCAGGGGAATCTGCTACTTGGTTGGGAGTGCTCCTGGTGCTTCTTCTGCATCTTGGCAGGTCGTTCGGCTTCCTCCCGCCGAGAGGCCATGGCTTCCTCAGCCTTGGCATACTTGCGAGCTCGGGTCAACATTTCGGTGAGGTCCGCAGGGAACTTCTTCTCGATAGAGAAGAGGAACCTGTAAGACCGGGCTCCAGTCTTTAGTGCCGACATGGCGATTGACTAGTCCAGCTCCCGGACTTCCCATGTTGCGGCAGTGAACCGATCCAAGTACTCCTTGAAGGACTCTCCCTCCTCTTGTTTGATGTCAAGGAGGGAGTCCGACGTCCGCCGCTGGGGCTGGCTAGCGGCAAAATTACTGGCAAACTGCCTGCCGAGCTGCTCAAAGGAGGAGACAGTACTCGGCTTCAACCCGGTGAACCAAAGCCGGGCCGGTCCTCGGAGCGTTGCTGGAAAGGCTTTGCACATCATGGCCTCCGAGGCTCCTTGTAGGGCCATTAAGGCCCGATAACTTTCCAGGTGGTCAAGGGGGTCGGCCCTGCCATTGTAAGGCTC
Organism: Phoenix dactylifera; assembly: GCF_009389715.1. Classification (NCBI taxonomy): domain Eukaryota; kingdom Viridiplantae; phylum Streptophyta; class Magnoliopsida; order Arecales; family Arecaceae; genus Phoenix; species Phoenix dactylifera. Next base: position 162,727 of record NW_024068169.1, read on the forward strand.
CACCTGGGGCATCTTGAACCGCGGCGGGACTGGTTCGTCATCAATTTGCTGGGAGAAGGGGGACTTTGTGGTGAACTCAAAGTCACCATCACGTCCCGGTTTCCTTCAATGGAGTGCCTGGATCTGGCGCTCCAGCTCCTCGACCTTCTTGTCGAGTTCATCATTCTGGAGGATCGCTACAGCGGTTCCTCCGGGTGCAGGTTGCCCTGAAACCGACTCAGCTTCTGAAGGGTGTGGCCAGCCTCCGTGATCTCTGACTGGGTGCTCTCTCCAGAGGGAGGCCTGGACTTGAGAGTCCCGACCTCGAAAGGGAAGCCCGCTTGTAGGGGGCTCCAGTTGAACTGGAGCCGGGGGAGGCGGTGCTGCTGGAATGCCCCTGGGTTGCAAGCTTTGGACGGCGGTAGCCAACGCCTGCACTTGCTGCACCAGGGCATCAAATTGTTCCGGTTGAACTTGAGGTGCTGGCTCAACCGGGGGTGGTGAGTTCCGAACGGAACATTCTGGGCTTGGTGGAGGACGTCGAGAGGCGTTGGAAGCCCCTTTGCTTCTTAGCTTCATGGTAGCGAACTCGGGCCCTTCCTCTAGCGCCAACTGTTGCTGGAAATTGGACCCGGGGGCCGCCGTGAAGCCGGGGAAGGAGGAGCTCCGCTGCTGTAGGAGGCGGGCGGCGGTGCGCCGGCTGGCTACGTCCTCCGCCGCGGGGGGTGTGCAAGTCCTGCAAGGAAAACCGGTGGCCGGGCTCCCCGGCGCCGGCCCTCCGATGCCTAAGTCAGAGGGGGGCTTAACTTTGAAGAAGAGAGAGAGGATTGTATGTGGAAGTCCGAAATAATCCCCTTGGGAGGAAGAGGCCTCCTTCATCTTAGAGGGAGAAGCTCCCCTTTTATAGGGAGGGTGGCTGGATTACCTGTGATGTGACTGGGCGAATTAATGGGTTACCGTCACTGTCAGGGAGCTGTCACGATTGATCGGACCCGTTGGGGTGGTTGAACCGCCGGCCGTGGTGGGCCTGGGGTCCGTAGATGACAAGTGCATTGATTGCTGAGTGAACCGGTGGTCAGAAAGAGCCGTACGCTTTGATGGTTCAGTGATCCGGAGATCATCTTGAGCCGTGTTCATTTAATGACTGAGTGCATTGGAGGCCTGAGGGGGTCTCATGCATTAATGATAGGGTGTGCCGAATGCCTGCGGAGATCTTGTGCCTTAATGACTTGGGGATGGTGGCAGATTGAAGTGGAGTCATATATTTAGTTGTCAGATCTTTTGGAGGGTTAGGCGGAGATTGGATATTTGGCTAAGGCATGGGCTCGGCGGGGTTGCCTTTCTGGTCGGCGCTCTCTGGTCTCGGCCTTCTGGTCTCGGCTCTCTGGTCTCGGCCTTCTGTGCTCGGCAGCCTTTTGTGCTCGGTAGCCTGCTGTGCTCGGCTCGCTGTGCTCGGCAGCCTGCTGTGCTCGGCTCGCTGTGCTCGGCTCGCTGTGCTCGGCTCGGCCTATGAGCTCGATCACTTAGAAGAGCCCGATCACTTGATGAGCTTCGAAAGCGGAAGAGCCCGATCACTAGGATGAGCTCGATCTTGCTGACGGATTTGGGTGCTATAATTGCATTTGTGGGGTGGTCCATTTTACCACCAACAATGCCAAAATAAAGGTTTCTTTAATCTTGGTATTCATAGTGCATATATGAGACTTATAAAGCAAATCATAATACATTTCAGATAATCATATAAGGAATGAATGGTATAATAACATGATGAATTACATTCATACCTTCACGAAGGATAACCTAAGATTTCATAAGTATTATGCTCAATAAAGTTTTAGCATGAAATCAGCATCAACGATTTATATTAGAGAAGAAATTTAGATTTTGAAAAACTTAAAGGAGAAGGTTATACATATTCATTCATTGTTTTCTTATTATCATGCAAGCACTAGAAAAATTTTATGCTAAGATCGTTGAGATAAAAATTCAACATGTGAGGCATTTAAGAACTTTGATGCAGAGAGTATCGTAATTTCATAAAAAGATAATTTTGATACACGATGTAGAATGTTAAACCTTATACTAGATTTAATGAATAAATTGAGACTTATTTTTAATTATGTGTCAACGCACCCATTTGTATGAAAGTTTCATTTGTTCCATGGGTAGCTTGGCACACTTATATCTACACCCTCATATTTTCATTTTGGGTACCCAAGCTTGCTTGGGTCCTTGAGGGTTAGTGCATATGGTTCCTTTTGGAACCCAAATCTGTTTAAACGTAATAACTTTACCATTTGATTTATTCGTATTAGAACCATAGGTAAAGTTTTTATGCCCAATCTTTTTATGTTTGAAATAAGTTATCTTATTTGATGGTTTGCTTGGCGAATTGATAACCTTTTTCTTTAGGGGTTTATTATTGAGCAAAGGAATCCAGCCAAGTCTTGATTTATCAAAAACAGCATGTTGGCTTTCAAACATCGTTTTTAATCTTTCTGAACTTACAGTGAATTTGTTAATAAAAGATTTCAATTGGTTAACTTCTTCACTTAAGTTTTGATTTTCTTTAATTAAATTCTGATTTTTCTGAATCAATTCTTCCGAATTTAATCTTAAGCGTTCATTCTCAGAATTTAATTTTTCTTTCATTTCAGCGGAAGAATTTCTTTCTTCTGACATTTCCAGATTTAGCTTTTTAAGATTTTTATTTTTCGTAGCTAATTTTCTACATTCACCATACAGATCATGAAAAGCATTTAATAGTTCATCATAAGAGAATTCTTCCTGAAATTCATTAGGTGTGAAATCAGATTCAGATTTTACCTTATCTTCTTGTGCCATAAGGCATAAGTTAGTTACCTCTTGTAGTTCTTTGGAGCTAGTATCATTATTGTTGCTCCTCACTTTCATTTTCTTGCTTGACTCTTCGTTGGTCAAAGCTTTCTTGCTTTTTATCTCTTTCTTCCTTTCTTCTTGCTTCCTCTTCTTCTTTGTCTTTAGGAAGCTTTTGAATTTTTCGGTGTTTGGGTATGGGTCCTTGTTTTCATCACCGAATTCTTCATTTGTTGTTCTTTCTTCCGGATTGGGAGATTCAACATCTTTTTCTGCAGGCTCACTGTTAGTGTGTAATTGAAGCACATGTGAGCTAATCTGAATTTTGTCATAAATATTTTCTAAAGTATCCCAGATTTCCTTAGCAGATAAGCATGCAGAGATTTTATTAAATTCAGTTTCATGGATAGCACAATATAGTATGTTCATAGCATTAGCATTTAATTGTGCTAAGTCTTTTTCATTAATAGTGTGAGAGAGTGAGTGAGGGCCTCTAGTAACAATGTACCATAATTCATAGTCTAAAGCTTGAATGAATATCCTCATCCTAGCTTTCCAGTATGTGTAGTTTGTGCCATTAAATAGAGGTGGTCTATTTGTGGATTGCCCCTCACTCATAGAACATCCCACTTGGGTTGTCATGATCTTTAACTCTTGATTGTGAGATCAATGAGTACTATTGGAGCACCTTGCTCTGATACCACTTGTTGCCCAAGGTGACAATCCAAGAGGGGGGGGGGGGGGAATTGGTTTCTTCTCAATTTTGGTGTTTTAAAAGCTTTCTTAATTAAGTGCGGTAGATGCTTTCTTAGATTATTTGAATGAGTTAAACTAGAACAAAGATGGAAGATAATGCAAGAATAAATGTAAACACAAGCACAACACAAACACAACAATATATAGTGGTTCGGTGCTCTCCTTAGCACCTACGTCCACTCCCCAAGCGACCCCTTGGGAATTCACTATAATCTCGCAGATTATAGTTGGATTGTTTTCCGGGCTCACAATCCAAAAACCTTTGTTGGTTTTACGGGCTCACCAACGAACCTATACACTTTGGTTTTCCGGGTTCACCAAAAACCTTTGTTGGTTTTGCGGGCTCACCAACGAACCTTTACCCTTTGGTTTTCCGGGTTCACCAAAAACCTTTGTTGGTTTTACGGGCTCACCAACGAACCTTTACACTTTGGTTTTTCGGGTTCACCAAAAACCTTTGTTGGTTTTACGGGTTCACCAACGAACCTTTACAAATAGTTCGACAAACAAAAAGAAAGATTCAAACTCCTAAATGAGCAAATGAAACAATATTAACCACAAAGAAGAGTTAGAAAATATTTATCGCTTTGAAGTGGCTTCTCTCTTCTTTGTCAAGGATGCTTCACTCTTCAAGGGAGGATGGAGCTCTTGATGCCTCTTTGAATCTGCTCAATTCCTTTCTTTGATTCTTGAATGAAGCTCTTGATGAAGAAGATTAGGGTACTTTTGTTTTCTTGTGTACTCTTTGATATTCCTTGCAAAAGTTGTTCTCTCTGATGAATAGTGCCCCTTTAAATAGCTTCCCACCTTCTTAGGACAAGTCCCAATGGTTAGATTTGAAAAACTAGCCGTTACTCACCTTGGGAAGGACAAAAAGTACAGTTGCAGAACTAGCCGTTACTGTTCAGCCCGTGTTTGGGTCGGCTCAACCTGTCCTTGGGTCGACCCAACTTTGCCTTGGGTCGACTCAAACATTCCTTGGGTCGACCCTCTCAGAAACCACAGAAACTTCAATTTCAGCCTTCCTTCCCATGGGTCGACCCAACCATTCTTTGGGTCGACTCAAAGTCCACTTGGGTCGACTCAACTTCTTCTTGGGTCGACCCTCTCAGTAAATCCAGAGAACCATTTTCTGTCTGTCTTTCTATCTTGCCTTTGGGTCGACCCTCTCAGGGTTTGGGTCGACTCAAGCTTGGGTCGACTCAACCACTGTTTGGGTCGACCCTCTCAGTAAATCCAGAGAACATATTTCTTTCATGTTTTGAGGTTCTTGAAGTTTGGGTCGACTCATGCTTACCTTGGGTCGACCCAACTCACTGTTCATCTGTGCCAATTTTGCAGAAGTGTGCCAAATGACTTCTTGATGTGCCGGGGTCGACCCAATCATCCTTTGGGTCGACTCAATCTACACTTTGCTGCATCTCAAGGTTAAATTCATTCAAATGAACAAAGACATGTATCTATATCAATTCATACAAATATACTGAGAGTAATGAACTTATAAATGAAGTATCAATTTAACTTATAATATACTCTAGATAATTGCTTGTTAATCATCAAAATAACACTATCATCCTCAGTCTTCTTTGTACCTCTTCTTTCCCATACATCTCTCTCTTTTCTCTCTTCCCCTCTCTCCCTCTCTTTTGCACCCACAACCTGCTATCCCCAGCCTTCTCCCTTTGCCTTCCTCTTCTTAACTCGACTTCTTCCACTTCTCTTTGGCCAAAGGACTTGAGATCCCCTTCCCACTTAGCCTCCATGTGGTCCCCTTTTCTTCATACCCTATTTGCTCCATTATGTGCATTGTATGTTCAATTTTTTTTTTTGATTTAGTGGCAAAATAAAAGTAAAATTATACTTATATATATATACCTCTTAATGTTTATATTTTTTATTATCTATAAATCCTTTTAATTTTATTTTTTATGATGTATATTTTTATATTTTATTTTCTTTATTAACTTTTTTGTTTTATATTTTATATTTTACATTTATTATTTTTTTCCTATATTATGGTTCGTTCTATGCTTGTAGTTTATTATATATGTTTATATTTCTATGATTTTATTTATGCATATAGTTTACTTTAGTTTAAGTTTATTTTTTCTAAATCATTTAATATACTTCATTAAATATATTTTGTTGATTCTACTATTTTTTCATGTTTATTTATATTCTTCTTTATATTATAGTAGTTACCTTTATTCTAATTTTCATTTTTATCATATTTTATATTTACTTCTTATTTTTGCCTGTGAATATATCAATTTAATATTTCTATTATCATTTTGGTTACTGAGCAATTCTCTTCTATTTCTACTTAACTAATTTTCTTAATATTTAAGTATTTATTTGCTTCTAAATATTTGTTTAGTTTCTTTATTTTTAATATTATTTGTATTTATTATCTTATTAAGTTTTCCTAAATTTCTTTATATTTGATTTATTATTATTAATTTATCTTTTTTTTGTCAGTTGTATATTATTTCAGCCAAAAAATCTAAAATAAACATTTTATTGTCTTGCATTGTTTATTGTTTTCGTATCAAACGTTGCTTTCGCTATTTGTATATCCTCTTTATTTGCTCTCTTTAAATCAAATTTTCTTAACAATAAATATATTTACTGAAAGTGAATCTTATGTTCTTCGGTGTTAAGCATGCTGAATTTTTTTTTTTTTAAACTATGGCTGAACCTGATCGGGTTGCCTACGTACCCCTTCACAAGAGGGATCAAGCCATACGTAGTTCTTTTTAAGTTTCAAAAATATAGCGAAAAAATTGAATCAAACAATTTAATTCGTGCATGCTTACAAGATTAAATCTAGAAATCAGCATTGTAAGAACACATAGGATTATGCCGGAATCGTTTAAACAATTATGCTAAAACTTTATGCATGATTAACTATTAGATCTGAAAGGTAAACACTCTATTCCGATTAATCTCCGAATATCTATCGAATGGATTTTGGAGATAACTCCGTGAGGAGCCCCAAAGGAGGGTGAAATCTCGGAGAATCGGACCTAGACCCTGACTCCAAAATAAAAGATTAATATAGAATTAATACATTTTATATGGAAGAAACTTGTGGATCTGATCCTTGACTTTGCAGCCACGCACACGAATGACCTCTATGAGAAGTACACGTGAAGCTCTAGGTAGATCGTCTTCCGCGGGAGTGCTAGCTCGCGCAGGAACGTTGCAATGGCTGAAGCTTTCTCCTTCTAAACACTCAACCTTTAATTTTTATTCAAGAAGATGGAGGATGGACGTGAGAAAGAAGGAGAAGAAGGGATGGAGGCCCTCAGAAAATTTTTTCAGAATTTTTTGAAACCTCTAAATATTGTATATCTTGAACCCTAGGCTAAAAGAATTTTATAGCCAAAAGAATCCCCCGCGCCTCACACCTAATTTAGCCAATTAATTTGGCTGATAAAATCCCCAAAAATTTTTGGTGATTTGGCAGCTAAGTGGAGATAAACATATCCAAATTTTATTCATTTTGTATCCCTAAAAGATAGGAATTCATGTGTCCAAAATTCAGCCGCAGACCACCCTATTTCATGCGCCATGCAATCCCTACAAATTAGTAAATTCATCTAAATCTTTTTAAGAAGATTTGAGGTGCCATTTTTATAGAAAATATAGCCCCTTTTCCTCCTCTTTTCTCACGCCAATTTTTGGCCAAAAATAAAGAGGATAGGCATTGTTAATATTAGGTATAAATCAAGGTGTCATTCTTCTCCAAGAAGATAAGGATGGGTTCCTAAAATTTAGGAATTCTTCTTCTTATCCAATTCTGATTATTTGGACTCATAATCCTCATCAAATAAGATCTTCTAATTGATTTGGATCAAGCCTAATCCAATTGGGTCAAGTTCCATCAATTGGGTTAAGCTCAATCTACTTGGGTTGAACCTAATCCAATTAGGTCAAACCCTGATGCAACCCAAATTGAATTCTATTTAATTTGGCTCAACCTAAGCCCAATTACTCAATAAAATTGAGTTCATTAGCAATCTAATTGCTAATTAATTCTTCAATAATTTAATAATTATTTTAATGCAACTTTGCTTAGGATAATTTGTCAATCGAATTTGCCAAATTATCCCTGAATGATTTTTAATCATCAATCAACCATTTGATCAATCTAGAAACTTCTATACGTATGACCCCATAGGTTCGAACTTAAGCCGATAGCACAAGAATAACTTCTTGTACTAATCAAAATGACCATCTAGTAATAGTACCCGACGTCCGAATAGGACGAATGATTGCAAAACAACATTCAAGAACCCTTGGACTATGGTTACTGTATAATTCATCCCTTTGACTCCTAATGTCAGGATGACTTAGAGCTCACTGTCAACCCTATAATTAGTATATCCATTATATGATTAACTTTAGATATCCCATGACTCTTCACTGGGATTGCCCTGGCCAAGGTTTTGCTAAATTAATCACAAGACATTATCTCCTGTTTTCAGGAGGGGTCAATTCCATCTGGACTCACAACTGACTACGCTAGTACTTGACTGCACCCAGTGACCTTCCGTCACTGAATTAGAAATTCAGGTAGTTCGGTACCAAAGTACAGTGAGTTGCTTGCTAGTCACCGTGGTGATCTCAGGTCAGAGGGACACATATACCCATATCCACTCGGAACAATCTCTTGACAGCAGAGCATTCCGGAACTGGTCACGTTCAGTGAAATGTACTCCTACACTTCACCTGTGTGACATATCAATTTCTTCACACTCTTTGGTGAAGAGAACAACCAACGTATATGTCACACAATGACCTAATCTCGATAATGCTGTCATCCTAGTAGCAGCATATCATTTGATCGCGAACAGATCTCAGGACTTGAAGATAAATTCTCCTTTATCATAAAATAAGTCCTAAGGACTTCATCATATAAGAGTTTATTTGAAGATGTACAATGAAATGATGAATAATGCCAAATAACACTTTATTAATTTGTCAATTCATTTACAAAATTCAATCATCAATATGCTGACGATTGACATTTAGGATACAAATCCCAACATCTATGTTTCCTTGGCCTACCCACCCCTTCCATCTCTCATTTGAAATCTTTCTCTCCTTTTTTTGTTACAATATATGAAGATAAAACAGGACAAAATAGCAACATGCAGGAAACAGGCAAACAATTCAAAGTCAATGAACACATCCTAAGCCCATAGTATCAATTTGCAACAACATATTCAGCTTTGGAGGAAGAATAACTTCATGGAAATCATAGTTGAAGCTTCTACCTGCTAGTCAATCCATCATAAATTTAGCATTCCTAAACATGTCTAAACACATGTTTAGCCTTGAAATAAGCAAGGGAAGAAATGAGGTGCTGAATGTTTTGAAGTAAAGGATTGGAGGCCGCAGTATGAAGAAGATCATTGATCTATATAGTCAGAGTAGCCAAGTCTCCTTACAAGATAACTTCCTTGCAATTCTGGGTCTTGATAGCACTGGTGAGCCCCTCCCAGGGTACCATTAAGTCGGTCATTGGAATTGAGGTTGCTGCGAAGTTTCTCGAGCTAGCTAAAGGCACATGGCCATTGTGGTCTCCAATAACAAAACCTGTTCTCCCTGAACAAAACAGTAAAAGATGGGTTGGTAGGAGCTACTGGAGCTGCAGATGTCTCAGTGCCATGGGTTGCCCGAAGGACCATCCAATATGGAATCAAAAAATTAAGAAGCTTATCTTATAGCATGCATGATCAGCAATCAAATGAGGATCGGAGATAGTGTTTTGAAAGACTCCGTTATTCCTGGATATCCGGAGCATCCGAGTAGTATAAACAATAATCTACTGGAAGTTAGGATGATCGATAGAGACGAGAATCTAACGGGGTGTGCAAGGAGACGTAGGAGCAACGATATCCAAATCTGTAAGAAATCACCGACCATGTTTCCCTAGCAAGATGATATCCAATCAACACGTTCTACATCTTCAGCTATGAAAGATTTGCAAGGAAGCCTTTAGCAAACAATTTTCCACCGAAGACGTTTTTACTCTAGGTGCTGCAATTACCTTTCAAATGGCAGAAAATATCCTTCTGGTGCCAATATCCACCTCAATAGTATGAAGAAGATCCTTACAAACATCCCCAGCGTTCTCCCCTTTCCTTTGAAGTTTGGTATCCTTGAATTCGATTGTCGTGGTTCTAGCAAGTTTTGTTTGCTAGTCTTCAATCTAGTGGATCCGTTTTTCTACCGAACTAAGATATCTTTAGTTGGATTCTTTGGAATGGGTAGAGCAGTGATTTCTTGGACCATGTCTGGATTGAAAAGATCCTGTAACAACTGCACAACCCAGACCTGTATTAAATATTAGTGTGGAAAGTAACTTGCCATGCAATTGCAAATTAATGTCAATCAGTAAAGGTCTTCCATATCAAGCCAAGCATCCTCATTGATACTAATGCTGTTTCCATTACCAATTTGCCATTGAAATGCATGCTGAAGAGCACCAGCTTCCTCAACAATAGATCTCCAAATGTCCGAGACTTCCCTACCACACTGATAATTTCCCCCAAGATCCTTTGAAGTTAGAAGAAGTGACTCTGGATTACAATGAATCATAATTAAGCAGCAGATTAGCAGCCGACCTTGCGAATGCAGCCGGAGATCCTCCCATGCACTAACGTGAATACCTCGCTGCCCAATGTCATGACCCTACATAAAAGGTTTGAAAATCCTCTGCAGTCTGTCCACAACTGATAGAGAAATGCAAGTATTAGAAATACATAAGAGTAGCAGTTAAAATCGATTGCAGCAAGGTAAGTCGGCCAGCCCGTGACAAATGCCTCCATTTTCAACAATTTAATTCACTATGATCTTATCAAATTGGAAATTGAATTCAGTTACCTTTGCGCACTTACCAGAAACAGGAATACCAAGATAAGTAAGCGATGTCACCTTCTGATTAAGATAAAAAAAGGCGCAAATACATCTCTGTGCATCATCTCCCAGTTTGGAACTGCATATCACCAAGGACTTCTCTACGTTAGCATGTTGGCCTGATTGCATTACATACCGTGGCTTTAGCTGTCAGATTGGAATTTTTCTTTTGCTTTCTGTAAAAGTAATTCCTAACTCTCTTTTCTTTATGATCTAAATCATGACTGGTTTTCATCTCTCTTTTTAAATATAACAATATAAGAAAAATAAAAAAGATTCAATTATTCTTTTTAGAATTTGTATAATATAATCAAAATTGTAATTATATTTCTTCCTAGAAATCTGAAAAATGACATTTAACTATTTAATCCACATATTTTTGGGGAACTTCCTTAGCGGTCCATTTATTGACCGGTCTTTAACATTAAATCCCTGTTGACCGGTTGTTTAATAACCGGTCCAGATATATTTCAACATTGCAATATGGGATGAAAATGCCCCCGCCTCTCCCATTCCCACCGAAGAAGGGGAAGAAAAAGGCAGCCGCCGGCCACGGCCCGCCCCCTCTTGCACCTACCGCCGGCCATAGCCCGCCCCCTCTTGCGCCCGTCGCCCCCTTCTGCGCCACCGGAAATGCCTCCGCCCCACGGTGGGGAGGTGCCGAAGAAGAGGAACCGCTAGCCAGCCGCAGCCGCCGCCGACCTCGACCCGCCCCCTCTCGAGCCCCCTCCCACGGCCTCCATGGCCCCGCTTCCTTCCGAGCAACCGGAAACGCCCCACGGTGGGGAGGTGCCGAAGAAGAGGAACCGCTGGGCAGCCGCGGCCGCCATAGCTGCCGTAGGCACGCCGCCGGCTGTGACTTGGCCCCCCGGTGGCCCCCTCATGCGGCTGCCACCGCCCGGCCCCCTTCCATCGCCGCCAGCCTCGCGGAAGGAGAAGGAAGAAGAAAGAAGGAGAAGGGAAGAAGAGAAGAAAAAAGAAAAGAAAAAGAAAAAAAAGAAAAGAAAAGAAAAAGAAAAAGAAGAAAAAAAATAAAAATAAAGTTAAATCATCTTAGAACACAGTTAAATAAGCTTAGAACATACTTAATCTATCCTAGCACACAGTTAAATCATCTCGCACACATTTAAATAAGCTTGGAATACACTTAATCTAGCCTGGTACGTAGTTAAATCATCTCGACATACAATTAAATAAGCTTGACATACTTAATCTATCATGGCACACAGTTAAATAAGCTTGGAATACGCTTAATCTAACCTGGTACACAGTTAAATCATCTCGTCACATAGTTAAATAAGCTTGGAATACACTTAATTTAGTCTCACATAGAGTTAAACTATATCTCGAAACATAGTTAAATCATCTCGGCACATAGTTAAATAATCTTGGAATACACTTAATCGAGCTTGGCATAGAGTTAAATTATCTCGGAACACAATTAAATCTTCCCGGCACACAGTTAAATAAGCTTGTAACACACTTAATCTAGCCTGGCATAGAATTAAATTATCTCGGAACATAGTTAAATCATCCCGGCACAGTTAAATAAGCTTGGAACACACTTAATCTAGCCTGGCATATAGTTAAATTATCTCAGAATACACTTAAATCATCCCGGAACACACTTAAATAAGCTTGGAACACACTTAATCTAGCCTGGCATAGAGTTAAATTAACTCAGAACATAGTTAAATCATCCCGGAATACAGTTAAATCATCCCGGCACACAATTAAATAAGCTTCGAATACACTTAATCTACCATGTCACACAATTAAATCATCTCGGCACACCGTTAAATAAGCTTGAAACACACTTAATCTAGCTTAACATATAGTTAAATCATTTCAAAACACAGTTAAATCTTTTCTACACATAGTTATGCCTTCTCTGTACACAATTTAACTATGTGCTAAGCTAGATTAATTGTGTTTCAAACTTATTTAACTGTATTACAAGATGATTTTGTTGCCCAGTAGATACAACCCAAGAGGGGGGGTGAATTGGGTCTTTTAAAACTTTTAAGCTACTTCTAGCACTTTTTGATTAATTATGCTAAGTTGTATATATGCGCAGTGAAAGTTAAATTTAGCGACAGTTTGATGTATAGAATGTGACTTGATTGAGTATGCTTGCAACTAAAGAATTCGCGGATAATAGTTAAGCAAGCAATTTATCTAAGTGAGTAAGTGTGTGAGTTAGATAATGACAAAAAACATTACAAACACAGCAAACATATAGTGGTTCGGTGCACCCCAGCACCTACATCCACTCCCCAAGACTTCTTGGGAATTTCACTATAATCCTACAGATTACAGTCGGTTGTTTTACAAGCTCACAACCCAACTTGTTGTTTTACGAGCGCACAACGAACTCGGTCGGTTTTCCCAGGCTCACCGACTAGAACCAACCCCGATTGTTTTCCCGGGCTCACAATCAAACCCTTACACGTTGGTTTTACCCTCGGCTCACCAACAAACCTTAATCCCGTTGGTTTTCCCTTTGGCTCACCAACAAACCTTACACCGTTGGTTTTCCCTTTGGCTCACCAACAAACCTTTAACCCCTTGATTCAATCCCTTGATTGAATCAAGTTACAAGATATTAAAACAAAGAATAAAAACAAATCAAAGCTTCTTAAGCAAGCAGATATGACAATATAAACAAATAGAGTAAAGAGAAGCCCTCAAACGAGTTTTGAAGATGGAGGAGCTCGGCTTCTTCTTTACTTGATCCTCCTCTGATTTGGCATGAAGTAGAGGATCCCCGAGGCAGCACACGGATGGAGAGGAAGCTTTTGGATTCACTTGGATGCTCTTCTTCTCTCTATTTCGTTTTGGATGGCCCTTTTGTGCTTGTGGGAGATTTCCTTTGCAATCTCTTTGAGATCTCTTTCCTAGATGATCTCTCCCACTTCCATAAGTTCTCTCCTAGCTCTCTTCTTGTTTTTATAGCTTTTGATAACGTGGAAACAAGAATATAGCCGTTAGAGACAAAAATAGAGCCGTTGGAACCAGTCTGCACCTCCTGACAATATGACCGTTGGGATCGGAGTCGACTCGCGCGATCAGGAGTCGGCTCGCCTGTTGCAGGAGTCGGCTCATGTTTTACCGGAGACGACTCGCCCACTGTTCCAAATTTGAATTAATGTGCTTGCCTCGACTGGGAGTCGACTCGTCTTAACCTGGAGTCGACTCGCCAACTTCTGGAGCTGACTTGGCAATTTCGGAGTCGGCTCATCCACTGAAGTCCGTGGATCCAATTTTGAATTTTGTCCTCTCGAGTCGACTCGACTGTCCTGGGAGTCGACTCGAATCTCAGAGCCCGAACTCCCGATCCTCTGTCTTTTGGCTCGTCCAGTCTTGGAGTCGACTCGAACTTCTTTGGAGTCGACTCGGCTCTCAGTTTGCGAAACACGGCCTTCTGCCATCTTGGTGTAGCGCTGCCTTGGAGTCGACTCGAGCTGTCTGGGAGTCGACTCGAATTTCAGAGGCAGTAACTTGGTTTTCTGTCTGTTGATGGTCGCGGAGTCTCGGAGTCGACTCGTGCAATGCGGGAGTCGACTCGAATCTCAGAGTCCCAAAAATGCTCTCTGACTTTTTCCTTGTGTTCCGCTGAGAGTCGACTCTTGCTTTCTTTGGAGTCGACCTACCAACCATCGGAGTCGACTCGCGTTCCACTGGAGTCGACTCGAATCTCAGACCCGAAAACTGCTCTCTGACTTTTCTGCCTGTGACTCCTAGGAGTCGACTCATACTTCCCCGGAGTCGACTCGGTAAACATTGGAGTCGACTCGAATTCCTCAGGAGTCGACTCGAAGACTATTCTTTTGAATTTTTTCTTTGATTTTACTCCTCCAATTTGAATCATTTGAACTTTAAGCTTGGGCCAATAAATTGTAGCTTTCTTCCAACTTGAGAGCTTTGGAGACCTTCTTGTGTTCTCCCAACTTGCTATGTTCCTTGCAAAATAAATATCTTTCTCCTTGCAACATAAACATTAGTATCTATACTTCAAGGTTTTGTGATCATCAAAATCAATCTATGAATCAATCTTTGGGTCATCAATCTCCCCCTTTTTGATGATGACAAAACTTGGAGTATATGCAATATAAAAGATATTGTTTTCTAGAAGTAATACATAGCTAAGTTGCATGAAGTAGAAGACATGTATATTTAAAACATACTTCATGATAATGCTTTTAGATTTAATCAGCTTAACACAATCAACATATTTAAATTAAGCTGATTTGTATTCAATTCAAAGTAATAAAGCATTCTGAGGTATATAGCATATACTTAGATATTTCTCCCCCTTTTTGACAACATCAAAAAGATAGTGAAACATTAAGCACAAAGATCAGAGCAGAACACATCGAGTGTGAATTCAAGAGGTTTTCTAATTTGATACCACAGATAGTTTTCTAATCAAGTGTAGGTGGAATCTTCCTTAGGTTAATTCAAGAAGTACTACAAATGATATTCAAGGAAAAACATGAGTGGAAATCTAACATCTCTTCACTGAGTATGAAAGCTTGTTCATTTAAGACCTTTTGCCCAATCTATTAAGTATTTTATCAACCATGAGAGCAATTTAATTAATTTTCTTCTCAAAACTATATTTTCTATAAGTTTCAGCTTATTTTCACAAGACTCAAGGTTTGAGATAAGACAACCTTTATAGAACTCATCTCAAGGTAATTAAAGCGTGTCTTGTAATATAAGGAGGTTCATCAAAATCAATCCATAAAATTCAAAGTATGCATCAAAATAAAGTGTCTTTGGGATAGGATACTGAATATCTAAAGCTCCCCCTCAAAAGATGCATTCTTCTTTAATCATTTTAAATTGTTGAATTTCAGATTTTAGTGATAAACGTGAATAACACTGAAATTCTGTAATATCGAGAATGTAGAGTAATCTAGTATTATTCCAAAATTTGTAGTAATTACTCTTTCTAATCCTTTACGAACAAGTTATGCTTTCTCTTAATCTTAGAGAAAATGTATAGAAATATTAATCAGAAAATGATTCATTTGAAGCTCAATTTCTTTCAAAAGCATTTACATTTTCTTTCTTTTAGAGTCATTTGAGTGAACTGAAATATTTCTAGTTTTAAGATCATTCACTCTATTGATGGAAGTCTTTAATAATGTAGGAGAGAAAAACATATAGATGATCATTGAAGTATATCTATTTATAGAACTCAATTTCTTAATTATAGTTTTTCTGCAATGGATACATGAAGCATAATAAATCTTTTTAATATCAAAATAAGATCATATATTTAGAAATTTTTGTTTGCAATCAAGATCATCGAAAGACACATCATTTGGACCAATATTAGTACACTTTGAAGATAAGAAATGATATGTTTCGGATGCGTATCGGAGCAATCAACCAAAGGCATCAGAATTAATTCTGTTTTTCTTACATTAAGATTTTATTTAGAAATCATATTGAGTCTAAGCTTGTATACAAAATCAGATTCTGAATTACATAGGATTTTCAATTGAGGCTTTCAAAATCATAATTTGAGATATGTATCTTTCACATTATAGCTCATCTTAAATCATTAAGATTGAAAACGCATATTTCAATAACATTAGAGCACTTCCAGAATCTTTGTATTTAATTTTGAGTTTTGATACAAAATGGAGGATATTTTAACAAGTATTAGGATATTATGTATCAAAGTTAGGCAAGTAGAAAGATAGATCAAGATTAATTCATTCTGCCTAAATAGAGATATCTTTCTCTTCTCCTTTTTACAAATTTATTTAACTTTCAGATTTTAAAGATGATTGTGAACGACAAATCTGAAATTTCTTTTCAATAATACCCAAAAATTTATGCAGTATTTCAAACATTCAATTATCTAAGCATGGAGCATTACAAAATATTGAGAACCCATAATTCAAAACATCATACCATATGCACACTATATTAAGTGTTAAAATAATAAGAACAAGCATGTCAAGGATCAAAATCAATTCTTTTCAAATAAACTCCTCCTATTTAAATATTATCT
Source organism: Phoenix dactylifera (assembly GCF_009389715.1). NCBI lineage: Eukaryota > Viridiplantae > Streptophyta > Magnoliopsida > Arecales > Arecaceae > Phoenix > Phoenix dactylifera. Next base: position 179,255 of record NW_024068169.1, read on the forward strand.
TGCATTGATTTCATCCTTAAATTATGTTTTCAAGTGATAAAAAAAAACTTGATTCTTCTTATATACTTTCATTTACTTTGTCTTTCATTTTTACTTTCTTATGCTCTATACTCTATTTGCTCCCTATCCGGTGGAGTTGGGAAGGGGCACGAGGTACTACCACTAGCCTCCCTCTTGTGCCGTCCCTAATATGCCCTACACCGAATAGTTGGGTCAAATAGTGCCGGGTACTACCACTAGCCTCCCCATTGGCACCATCCCTATGATGAGCAATATAGAAAGGTTAAAATGTTTACTTCAAAACCTCCCTGTTTAAGTGTAATTAATTATGGATTTTATCCCTTCCAAAAGAATGCTCACACAAGTCTCACAAATGTGTCGAATATATTAAGTTTGTTTTGCTTTTCCTTAAGGTTGAAGTGTTTGCCTCTACTTGGATTTTACTTCTCTTGAATAATATCCATTTTCTTTTCTTTATCTCTCTCTTTTTGTTATTCTCAAGTAATTTTCATGAGAGAGCAGAATAGAGAATTAATCTTACGTATCATATATATGTATATCATGCAAACAACATTTTCATTATGCTCAAGGATTCATAACTTCTCACAAGTTATTTTACATCAACATTTTAAGCATATACTTGTGTATTTCATGGTTATGACATAGGCAAAGATATATTTTAGTTTGGGCAAACCATGAAATAATTTCTAAAAGTATAAGTCAGTCAATACACATATAAACATGATATCAAAAATTAATAATTAAAGAATTTAATCATGCCATAATAAGATTTAAGTTACTGACTTTGCTCAATTAATTTGTGAGAAAGGTATCTAAAATTACCTATTCATTATATGTTCTTCAAGCCAAACTAGATTTCTTATGTGTGAACTTTTGGCTGAAGAAGATCCTCTCTCTTGTTTGCATGTGAATGTTTAGTGTATCTTACATGAAGATATCCTTCAAGTTGAAATTTCTCATTTTTCTTTCTTGGAGGAAGGTCATTAGTTTCTTTAAGATACAAAGCATTCATCCAACATATATATATTTTTTAATTAGATGACTCAATATAAGATATGACAATAGTTGCATGTTGAGTCACTTTACTCAAGAGATTGCCTAAATATTAGCAAGCACATATCACTTGAACTAAAGAGATAGAAAGATAGTTCAAGCATGTGAGGCAATAGATAGATTTATCAAGATCAAATCAATTTAGTTTAGATTCTATTTGCTTAAGATAATTATCTGTAAGATATGTTAACTAAGTTTTAATCAATTTATCTTAACCGTTTGTTTCTATCAAAATTCAGATTATGATTTATTGGTTATTAATAAAATATGATTCATTAAAATTAGATTGAAGTCTTGCACACGGTCACATAATGAGCGTACAATCTGGTCTACTAGCTGTATGATAAAATAATTATTCTATCATGTTTCAATACAGCTTTAACACAATAGATCTACTTTTCTCATCTTTTTCGAATTCTACAAGATGGGGTCATAGATATACCTTCTTCATGCTAATCTTCTATAAGAGTTTTCTTGTGGACTAACGTTGGTCAATGAAGATCCCCTTTCCTGTTTGTCTTAATTTGGAGTTTGAGAGAAGATGTTAATTCATTCATCATATTTCAAACTCACCTTGCAATATAACTATTCATATAAATTTTCATTGGTAGAACAAAAATGATGCCATCAATGTGTGCTATGAGCAAGCAAGATATCATAGATTCTTCTTTTTGATGCATAGATTTATCACTATTACTTTCTATCAACAAGGTTACCTAAGCTTTTATATATCAAGCTTTTGATGCTTGTTTTAAATCACATATTGCTTTATCATATATGTAATGTGTAATTTTTAAATATGGTGGTTATTTAACATAGATCTATTTTTTAATGAAATAACCACATAGGAGTGAATTCTACACATTCATTTGACAGAATATAAAGCTCATGAGTCAAGCAAATGATAGTGGTGATCTTTACTTTTAATCATGCAAGAATCAAGATCTATTTCATCTTTTCTTGATTCAGTCTTTTAGTAGTTATCAATTTTTCTTCATTAAGTGCATTTCTGAAAAAACTCAATTTTGTTATAATTATTAACAAGTTTTCAGATTGTTATATGTAAAAGATTAACCATATATAATTTGATCTTAGTATCTTGACAGTAAATCATTAGTCTCATAGAGAATAAGACGACTTGATATTTTTGCAACTAAAATCTTTTCATTGAATATTCTATATGCATTGCTTGATGAATGATATCCAAGGATAGACATATCTCTATCAGATTTGGCATTATTTTTCATAAGAACATATCAAGCATAACATGTACGACTGAAAAATATGAAAGATATGCAATGGTTCATTTTCCATTTTTCAGAAGATCAAAAGGAGTTTTCATCTAAAATAGATCTAATAGAAATCATATGTATGACAAGCAGTGATGATAGCTTTTTAAAAATCATTTAAGTAGATGACTATCATACACAATTGTCTTTTTCATTTCTTCAAGAATTCTATTACCCCTATTTTACTTAAGATGTTCTTGGTGCTGAAATAGTTAATTTCTGCATAAACTTTATCAGAATTTTGGTTTTCAACACTGTGCCATGACTTCACAGTTAGGAAACCTTTATCATTTGAAACACTTTTACAAGATTCAGCAAATACAGAAAATATTTTCAAGTTTATTTTCCAAGAACAAATCCACTGTAAGCTTTTGAAAACTTAGAGATGGAAACAACATCTTTAGATTTAGAAATGATTTTTGGTTATTTCCTTAGTTAGCATGCATAGCAAAACTTTGACCTTTAAGAAGATAATTTAAGTAAGCCAATGGCAAGGTCTTTTGAGATTAAGTATATACTAGCATGAGTTGATTTTGTATGCTAAAGATGGTTTCTTTAATCTTGGTATTCATAATGCATATATTTAAAAACATACCAAGTACACATTATCATATCTATGATCAATAAACAATAATGCCATGGATAAAAACTCTCAATCAAGCATATAGAGAATTCATAGAATTATTCTTAATAAATTAATCATTTTGCAACTTATCCAATAGTGAGTAAAGTATACTATGAAGTGATTTGATCATATTTCCAAAAGTATTTTCTATATCACAAAATTGATCACTACTAGCAATTCATATCAAATACTAAGCAAAAATAATGATGAGATGCAAGGATTACTGATTTTTGTTAATAACTTTTCATAAGTATATTTTAAGTTTCTTTTGTTCCATGGGTATCTTGGTACACCTATGTGTACATCCTCATTTTCTCATTTTGGGTACCCAAGCTTGCTTGAGTCCTTGAGAGTTAGGACATATGGTTCCTTTTGGAACCCATATCTGTTTAATAGTAATAACTTTACCATTTGATTTAATTATACTAGAACGATAGGTAAAGTTGTTATTCCCATCCTTTTTATTTTTGAAATAACTTATCTTATTTAATGGTTTGCTTGATGAATTGATAACCTTTTTCTCTAGAGATTTATTGTTAAGTAAAGGAATCAAGCCAAGTTTTGATTTATCACAAGCAACATATTGGCTTTCAAACATCATTTTTAATCGTTCTGAGCTTACGGTGAATTTGTTAATAAAAGATTTTAATTGATTAATTTCTTTACTTAAGTTTTGATTTTCTTTAATTAAGCTATGATTTTTCTGAATCAATTCTTCTGAAAATGACCTTAAACTTTTATTTTCAAAATTTAATTTGTCTTGTATTTCAGTAATAGAATTTCTTTCTTTTGAAATTTCCAAATTTAGCTTTTTAAGATTTTTATTTTTCCTAGCTAATTTTCTACATTCACTATACAAATCATGAAAAGCATTTAAAAGTTCATCATAAGAATATTTTTCATGAAAGTCATTTGGTGTAAGATTAGATTCAGATTCTACTTTATCTTCTTGTACCATAAGACATAAGTTAGTTACCTCTTGTAGTTCATTGTTGCTCCTAACTTTCAATTCCTTGTCTGACTTTCTCTTGGTCAAGGCTTTCTTGCGCTTTACCTCTTTCTTCCATTCTTCTTGCTTTCTTTTCTTCTTTGTCTTTAGGAAGCTGATTTGCCTCGGAGTCGACTCAGACCTTATTGGAGTCGACTCGACTAACTTGGGAGTCGACTCTGAGCTACTTGGAGTCGACTCGACTGAGAGAGATTCATCACCTTTTTCTGCAGTCTCATTGTTAGTATATAATTAAAGCATATGAGAGCTAATCTGAGATTTATCATAAATATTTTCTAAAGTATCCCAGATCTCCTTAGCAGATAGGCATGCAGAAATTTCATTAAACTTTGTTTCTTGAATAGCACAATATAATATGTTCATAGCATTAGCATTTAATTGTGCTAAGTCCTTCTCATTAATATGAGAGAGTGTGTGAAGGTCATTTATTATGATTTTCCATAGATAATAGTTTTGTGATTGAATGAAAATGCGCATGCGTATTTTCCAATGTGGGTAGTTTATACCATCAAACAGTGGAGGTGTATCAATTGATTGTCCTTCTCCTAGAAAACTATCTATTTGAGTTGTCATGATCTTTGGCTCTAGTCGGTTAAGACTACAAATAATATTTGAGCACCTGCTCTGATACCACTTGTTGCCCAGTAGATACAACCCAAGAGGGGGGGTGAATTGGGTCTTTTAAAACTTTTAAGCTACTTCTAGCACTTTTTGATTAATTATGCTAAGTTGTATATATGCGCAGTGAAAGTTAAACTTAGCGACAGTTTGATGTATAGAATGTGACTTGATTGAGTATGCTTGCAACTAAAGAATTCGCGGATAATAGTTAAGCAAGCAATTTATCTAAGTGAGTAAGTGTGTGAGTTAGATAATGACAAAAAACATTACAAACACAGCAAACATATAGTGGTTCGGTGCACCCCAGCACCTACATCCACTCCCCAAGACTTCTTGGGAATTTCACTATAATCCTACAGATTACAGTCGGTTGTTTTACAAGCTCACAACCCAACTTGTTGTTTTACGAGCGCACAACGAACTCGGTCGGTTTTTCCAGGCTCACCGACTAGAACCAACCCCGATTGTTTTTCCGGGCTCACAATCAAACCCTTACACGTTGGTTTTACCCTCGGCTCACCAACAAACCTTAATCCCGTTGGTTTTCCCTTTGGCTCACCAACAAACCTTACACCGTTGGTTTTCCCTTTAGCTCACCAACAAACCTTTAACCCCTTGATTCAATCCCTTGATTGAATCAAGTTACAAGATATTAAAACAAAGAATAAAAACAAATCAAAGCTTCTTAAGCAAGCAGATATGACAATATAAACAAATAGAGTAAAGAGAAGCCCTCAAACGAGTTTTGAAGATGAAGGAGCTCGGCTTCTTCTTTACTTGATCCTCCTCTGATTTGGCATGAAGTAGAGGATCCCCGAGGCAGCACACGGATGGAGAGGAAGCTTTCGGATTCACTTGGATGCTCTTCTTCTCTCTATTTCGTTTTGGATGGCCCTTTTGTGCTTGTGGGAGATTTCCTTTGCAATCTCTTTGAGATCTCTTTCCTAGATGATCTCTCCCACTTCCATAAGTTCTCTCCTAGCTCTCTTCTTGTTTTTATAGCTTTTGATAACGTGGAAACAAGAATATAGCCGTTAGAGACAAAAATAGAGCCGTTGGAACCAGTCTGCACCTCCTGACAATATGACCGTTGGGATCGGAGTCGACTCGCGCGATCAGGAGTCGGCTCGCCTGTTGCAGGAGTCGGCTCGTGTTTTACCGGAGACGACTCGCCCACTGTTCCAAATTTGAATTAATGTGCTTGCCTCGACTGGAAGTCGACTCGTCTTAACCTGGAGTCGACTCGCCAACTTCTGGAGCTGACTTGGCAATTTCGGAGTCGGCTCATCCACTGAAGTCCGTGGATCCAATTTTGAATTTTGTCCTCTCGAGTCGACTCGACTGTCCTGGGAGTCGACTCGAATCTCAGAGCCCGAACTCCCGATCCTCTGTCTTTTGGCTCGTCCAGTCTTGGAGTCGACTCGAACTTCCTTGGAGTCGACTCGGCTCTCAGTTTGCGAAACACGGCCTTCTGCCATCTTGGTGTAGCGCTGCCTTGGAGTCGACTCGAGCTGTCTGGGAGTCGACTCGAATTTCAGAGGCAGTAACTTGGTTTTCTGTCTGTTGATGGTCGCGGAGTCTCGGAGTCGACTCGTGCAATGCGGGAGTCGACTCGAATCTCAGAGTCCCAAAAATGCTCTCTGACTTTTTCCTTGTGTTCCGCTGAGAGTCGACTCTTGCTTTCTTTGGAGTCGACCTACCAACCATCGGAGTCGACTCGCGTTCCACTGGAGTCGACTCGAATCTCAGATCCGAAAACTGCTCTCTGACTTTTCTGCCTGTGACTCCTAGGAGTCGACTCATACTTCCCCGGAGTCGACTCGGTAAACATTGGAGTCGACTCGAATTCCTCAGGAGTCGACTCGAAGACTATTCTTTTGAATTTTTTCTTTGATTTTACTCCTCCAATTTGAATCCTTTGAACTTTAAGCTTGGGCCAATAAATTGTAGCTTTCTTCCAACTTGAGAGCTTTGGAGACCTTCTTGTGTTCTCCCAACTTGCTATGTTCCTTGCAAAATAAATATCTTTCTCCTTGCAACATAAACATTAGTATCTATACTTCAAGATTTTGTGATCATCAAAATCAATCTATGAATCAATCTTTGGGTCATCAGATTTAACTATGTGCCTGGCTAGATTAAGTATCTTCCAAGCTTATTTAACTGTATGCCGAGATGATTTAATTGTGTGCTAGGGTAGATTAAATGTTTTCCAAGCTTATTTAACCGTGTGTCGGGATGATTTAACTGTGTTCTGGGATGATTTAACTGTGTTTCGAGATAATTTAACTCTATTCCAGGCTAGATTAAGTATGTTCCAAGCTTATTTAATTATGTGCTGGAATGATTTAACTGTGTGCCGGGATGATTTAACTGTGTTTCGAGATAATTTAACTCTATGACAGGCTAGATTAAGTGTGTTCCAAGCTTATTTAACTGTGTTCTATAATGATTTAACTGTATTCCGAGATAATTTAACTCTATGCCAGGCTAGATTAAGTGTGTTCCAAGCTTATTTAACTGTATGTCGGGATGATTTAAGTATATTCCGAGATAATTTAACTCTATGCCAGGCTAGATTAAGTATGTTCCAAGATTATTTAACTGTGTACCAAGATGATTTAACTGTGTTCCGAGATAATTTAACTCTATGCCAGGCTATATGTTCCAAGCTTATTTAACTGTGTGCCGAGATGATTTAACTATGTACCAGGCTAGATTAAGTGTGTTCCAAGTTTATTTAACTTTGTGCCGAGATGATTTAACTGTATGCCAGGATGGATTAAGTGTGTTCCAAGCTTATCTAACTGTGTGCCGAGATAATTTAGCTGTGTGCCAGGGTAGATTAAGTGTGTTCCAAACTTATTTAACTGTGTTCCAAGATGATTTAACTTTATTTTTATTTTTTTTCTTGTTTTTTCTTTTCTTTTATTCTTTTTCTTTCTTTTTCTTTTTCTTTTCATTTTTCTTCTCTTTTTACCTTCTTCTTTCTTCTTTCTTCTCCTTCCGCGAGCTGGTGGCGTCGGAAGGGGACCGGGCCGTGGCAGCTGCAGAAAGGGGCCCCGGAAGGGGGCCGGGCCGCTGCCGGCGATAACCATGGCGCCTGCGGCCGCTGCGGCTAGCCAGCGGAGAACTCCTCTCCTCCCGCGAGGCCAACGGCGCCAGAAAGGGGCCGGGTCGCGACGGACGCTGGAGGAGGGCGGGCTGTGGCCGGCGATAGCCGCAGGTCCTGGGAAGGTGCCCTTCTTCCTCTTCTTCGGCCCCTTCCCACCGTGGGGGCGGAGGCATTCCTGGCAGCGTGGCCGCGGGAGTGGGGGGGGCTCGGGAGGGGGCGAGCCGGGGCCCAAGGCGGCCACGGAAGGGGGCTCGGGAGGGGGCGGGCTGTGGTCAACGGCGGCCGTGGCTGGCCGTTTTCTTCTTCTTCTACTTCTTCAGGGGGATAGAAGATCAGGAGGGGCGGGGCATTTTTGGTATCTTATTTTAAAATAAAAGGGGCTCGGGATCGAGAATTATAGTTTGGAAGGTCTCTGGACTTGATATTTTAGATTTAATCAACAAGGATTTTTTGTTACAGAGGAGTCTTCGGAAGGATGGGAAAGTAATTTTTCGTATATTTTTCAACCAAACGGTACTTTTGTGATGCAGGAATTGGTTCCTTCCACGGAACAGAGCCGTGGAACAGGGGAGTTGAATGAGGACATTGCAGCCATGAAGCCTTGATTCCTCTTCTCTATAGGGATATTTGGATCAATCTCACTCAAGGAGAGATCAATCCCACGCTCCCGGAGAGTCGAATCAGATTAGTTTGCTTCTGAATTTTGGTTTAATCAAGGCGGTTTAGGGTCTTTGTTTAATTGTTAAATTTAATCATATTCTTGGGTCTGAATTTAGTTGGGATTAGGAGTCCTTGTTGATTTAGGTTTTGCTTTGTGTTGGGTCCCATTGTTTAGATTTAGGGTGAGTTTGTGATCCTATAAAAGGATTGCTAGAAGAGTCATGCTCTTCTTCTTGTTATTCTAGATTTTTTCAGTCACCATTGAAAGAAATGAAAGCTCAGTTTTTTTGAGCACTTGAATCCTCTGTTTTCTGAATCCTTGAACCAGGTTCTACACAGGAGGTTTGATTTTCTTCATCGCGGTGTTTCTTGCTTTGTTTCACCTAGTCGTTTGCCTCTGCTTCTTGCGGGGCAAGAATTTGTCGAGTTAGATCAGCAGAATAATAAATTCAAAGTTTTTTATTGATCAGGCGACACCCAGATTTGAACTGGGGATAAAGGATTTGCAGTCCCCCGCCTTACCACTTGGAGCCAGCAAATAGCCACTTTTAGGATTCAAAGCTTAGCCCACGATCTAAGTTTCTGTTCCTCAGATTCAACCGGACTTGTGAATCCAACTTCCACTCTTCCTTGCATCATTTGGTATCAGAGCAGGCTTCTCCTGTTTTGATGGCGGATGACAGCATCGCAAGTGTTCACCCCGTCGACGGTGATCACATGGTGTCGGCCCTTTGGGCAGCGGTTCGAGGCCTTGAAGGTGCTGTGCGAGATATCCAGCATGCGCTTCAGGAGCTGAGGATCGAAAGCAATGGAGGTCTCAACTGAAAATGGGTGCCGGCTGGCGAGGCTTTCCCTCGTGGTCCACCAGCACCAGCACGAGATCTTCCCCACTGGTGTAGGCAGCAGGCCCTCATGGAATTGTCCGAAGAAGAAGAAGAAGAACCAGCCTTCTTCGAGTTCGATGGCCTCCGCCCGAGGAGAAACCCCGAACAAGATTGAATGCAGGCATGTAGGTGGCGGATGGAACTGATGATCCCCTGACAGAGAAGGGGTCTACGACGACTTCGACAGGTGGCATCGATGCCGGGACCCAGAACCAGCAAGCTACCAGCCTGAAAGAGGAGACCGTGGCGCCTCTGATTTCAGGCTGAATGTGGATATCCCTGCTTTCGGCGGCAACCTCCAGATTGTAGGCTTCCTGGATTGGCTGGCTGAGCTGGAAATTTTTTTCGATTTTATGGAGATTCCAAATCAGAAGAAGGTGAAGTTGGTTGCCTACAAGTTGAGGGGTGGAGCCTCCGCATGGTGGGAGCAACTATAACACAATCATCTGCGATAAGAAAAATGCAGATCTTTACCTGGAGGAAGATGAAGCAGCATCTGCGAGGTCGCTTCCTCCCCCCCGACTACGAGCAGGTACTCTACCATCTGTATCATAATTATTGACAGGGTCCCAGGATGATGATCGAGTACGAGTTCAACCGTTTTAACGCCCGTAACAATCTGTCAGAAACGAAAAATCCGCAAGTGGCCAGGTACATCGGGGGATTGAAACCGGCGATCCGAGATCAGGTGGATCTACATTCGATATGGAGCCTATCTGAAGCGACGAGTTTGGCCTTAAAACTCGAGGCGCAGACATCATGGAAGGTGTATCAGTTTCAGCCTATGAATCGAGCATCTTCCTTGCGCTCTACCATAGCAAAGCAGAAGGCTGTTGACGGAGCGGCCACCTCGAGCCAACCACCACCGATGATGACGTCAAGAGGAGCCGAAAATTTCAGCAAACCGCAAATGGCCCCAAAAGGTAGTAGCAATCCCTATGAGAAGCCAATGCCTATAAAATGTTACAGGTGTCAGGAGGTTGGGCATCGGACTAACAAATGTCCAAAGTGGCGATCAATCAATGTGGTTGAAGCTGAGAATGGAGAAGAAATGTCGTATGAGGAGGAAGAGCATGAAAAGGAGTGGACCGATGATGAAGACATTGAGGTGACGACGCCGGATCAGGGAGTTTTGGCCTCCTTCGTGGTTCAACGAATTATGTTTGCCCCAAGAAATGAAGAGGAATCGCAATGCCATAACCCATTTCGAAACCCCATTGCACCATCAACAAAACTGTGTGTAATGTGATTATTGACAGCAGCAGCAGCAAAAATATTGTTTCTTTTGCATTGGTTCGTGCGATGGGATTAAAGACAGGCATCCATCTCTTTACAAGATTGGATGGATTAAGAAAGGTGCTGAAACAAGAGTAGAAAAGGTATGTAGGGTGCCATTGTCCATCGGGCGGTACTACAAGGATGAAGTAGTGTGCGATATGGTAGATATGGATGCATGCTATGTTCTACTTGGGCGTCCATGGCAGCATGATACGGATGTTACATTTAAGGACCGAGACAACACATACTTGTTCCGATGGCAAGGTAGAAAAATTCTGCTGGTGCCTATGAAAGAGGAGCCTACCCCCAAAACTTCTCAAGTGGAGGGGAGGTCCTTCCTTACAGTTTCTAGTGTGCAGTTCATGGCGGATCTCAAGGGGCTGAAGAGATTATGGTGCTGATTGTTAAGGGGTCGGAGATGCCTATCATGCAGCAGGTACCCGAGGAGTTCAAGAAGTTGTTGACGGAGTTCAAAGATATCACCCCTGCAGAGTTACCGAGTGGGCTGCCTCCTATGCGAGATATTCAGCACCATATTGATTTGATTCCTGGTGCAAGTCTCCCCAATCCACCTCATTATTGCATGAGTCCTAAGGAGAGCAAAATTCTGCAGCAACAAGTTGAAAATTTGATCAAGAAGGGGCTGATTCGGAAGAGCATGAGTCCCCGCGCGGTGCCTGCACTATTGATGCTGAAAAAGGATGGAAGTTGGCGCATGTGTGTGGACAGTTGTGCGATCAACAGGATAATAGTAAAATACCATTTTTCCATATCAATGCTCGACATGCTAGAAGGAGCAAAAGTCTTCTCCAAAATTGACCTACGGAGCGGCTACCATCGGATCCGGATTCGTCCTGATGATGAATGAAAGATGGCGTTCAAGACGAAGGACGGGCTGTACGAGTGGATGGTCATATCTTTTGGCCTATCAGATGCACCAAGCACCCTAATGAGGATAATGAACCAGGTACTAAAATCATTTATTGAAAAATTCGTCATCGTCTACTTTGATGATATTTTGATCTATAGTCTCAATGAAATTGAGCATAAGGAATACTTGTGGGCGGTTTTGCTTGCTTTACGGAAAAATCAGTTGTTTGTTAATCTTAAGAAGTGCCATTTTGTTACTACACGCTTGGTGTTCCTGGGATTTGTTGTTGGGGCTGATGGTATACATGTTGATGAGGAAAAAGTGAAGGCAATACGAGAGTGGCCAACTCCTACAAATGTTAGCCAAGTTCTCAGTTTTCATATGTTAGCGACGTTCTATTGATGTTTCATCCGAAACTTCAGCACCATCGTCGCTCCCATCACCGAATGCATGAAGAAGTGCCGATTTCAATGGGGGAGCAGCAGCAAGCAAGTTTTGAGTTGATAAAAGAGAAGCTGACCTCTGCACTAGTACTAGCATTACCAAATTTTGAGAAGCTATTTGAAGTGGAATGTGACGCTTCTGTGATCGGCATAGGGGCTGTTTTAACCCAAGAAGGATGGCCCGTGGAGTACTTCAGTGAGAAACTTAGTGAGGCACGGCAGAAGTGGATGACATATGAGTTGGAATTTTATGACATCATCCGTGTGTTGAAGCATTGGGAGCATTACCTTTTTCAGAAAGAGTTTATCCTGTACATCGGCCACCAAGCTTTAAAGTACATAAATAGCCAAAACAATTTGAATCGAATGCATGTCCACTGGGTGAGCTTGTTGTAGAAATTTGCTTTTGTGTTGAAACATCAATCTGGGCAATAGAATCGGGTGGCCGATGCACTGAGCTGTCATAGTGCCTTGCTGACTGCAATGCGAACAAAGGTTGTGGAATTTGAATGCTTGAAGGAGCTATATGCAGAGGATAAAGACTTTCAGGATACGTGGGAGAAGTGTACAAGTCATCAAGCAATGGAAGATTTCCACATTCAGGATGGCTACTTGTTCCGGAGAAATTTCTTATGTATTTTTAGATCATCGTTGCGAGAGAAGCTGATTAGAGACCTTTATGGTGGTGGTCTTAGTAGACATATGGGTCGGGACAAGACCATTGCCAGTCTTATGGAAAGATATCATTGGTTGTAGCTGTGAAGATATTGAGAAGTTTATTCAGAGGTGCTATATTTGTCAAATAGCGAAGGGGCAGTCGCAAAACACTGGTCTCTACATGATTTTACCTGTGCCGAATGCTATTTGGGAGGATCTGCCGATGGACTTTGTGTTGGGGCTTCCCCGAACCCAAAGAGGTGTAGATTCAGTCTTTGTAGTTGTGGATAGGTTCTCCAAAATGGCGCATTTCATCCCTTGCAAAAAGACATCAGATACATACCACATTGCAAGGTTGTTCTTTTGAGAGTTTGTTCGTTTGCATGGAGTACTACAATCCATAACATCAGATCAAGATTCTAAATTTTTAAGTCATTTTTGGCTTACTTTATGGCGAATGTTCGACACTTCACTAAAATTTAGCAGCACGCACATCCTTAGACTGATGGGTAGACGGAAGTGATTAATAGAACACTTGGTAATTTGATTCGTTGTATCTGTGGAAGCAACCCAAAGCATTAGGATCATGCCTTGGCCCAAGCTGAGTTTGCTTACGACAATGCTGTTCATAGTGGAATTGGAAGATTGCCATTCTCCATTGTCTATTCAAAGGCACCAAAGCATGCTTTGGATTTAGCGCGTCTACCGAAATTTCCTGAAAAAAGTGTGGCAGCAGAAAATCGGGCAGAAAAAATGCAAACTATACAATTGGAAGTGAAGAAGCGCCTAGAGGACGTGAATGTTAAGTACAAGGCAAAGGTGGACAAACATCGGAGGCACAAGGAGTTTCGAGAAGGAGACATGGTGATGGTTTTTCTGCGCAAGGAGAGGTTTCCAGTAGAAACTTATAGCAAATGGAAGCCAAGGAAGTATGGTCTGTACAAGATTTTGAAGAAGGTCAATAACAATGCATATGTAATTGATCTACCGGATGATATGGAGATTTTGAAGACTTTTAATGTTGCTGATATTCATGAGTACCATGACCTTGAAGAGCAGCTATATCCAAACATGAACTTGAGGGCGAGTTGTTCCCAAGTGGAGGAGACTGATGCAGGACTGGTTCCTTCCACGGAATAGAGCCATGGAATAGGGGAGTTGAGCGAGGACATTGCAGCCCTGAAGCCTTGATTCCTCTTCTCTGTGGGGGTGTTTGGATCAATCTCACTCAAGGAGAGATTAATCCCATGCTCCAGGAGAGTCGAATCAGATTAGTTTGCTTCTGAATTCTGGTTTAATCAAGCCGGTTTAGAGTCTTTGTTTAATTGTTAAATTTAGTCATGTTTTGGGTCTGAATTTAGTTGGGATTAGGAGTCCTTGTTAAGTTAGGATTTGCTTTGTGTTGGGTCCCATTGTTTAAGTTTAGGGTGAGTTTGTAATCCTATAAAAAGATTGCTAGAAGAGTCGTGCTCTTCTTCTTGTTATTCTGATTTTTTTCAGCCGCCATTGAAAGGAATGAAAGCTCTATTTTTTTGAGCACTTGTATCCCCTGTTTTCTGAATCCTCGAACCAGGTTCAATGAGAGGTTGATCTTCTTCACCGCTGTGTTTCTTGCTCTATTTCGAACTAGCAAACAGCCATTTTTGGGATTCAACGCTTAGCCTATGATCTGAGCTTCTATTTCTCAGATTCAGTTGGGCTTGTAAAACCAACTTTCATGCTTCCCTGCATCATTTTGCCATATTAGCAGGAGGGCTGATTAAGTAAACAACAACTAAACAACATTTTTTAGTTTTATATTTAATTGATTAAAAAGTAGATGTTGATTGGTAAATGCACTCTACTTAGCTCCGAAGCAATTCAAGATAGCCTTATGGTGGCATTGGAGATCGAAATGGGATCTGCAGATGATCTTAGATCATTGATGATCCTTATATTGGAATAATTTAATCTCAATAATCTAAAATCATTATGTTTGATATGCTATGTTCCAGTGATTAAAGATTTATAGGTATTCATGTGTAATCTATTTGATATTTCATGAGAATCCATGATCATTAACCATGCAATAATAAAACTATCCTGATATATTTCATCAAAATATATTTATTAATCATATAAAATATATTATAAATAAAGTATTAATATATTTATTAATAATATATTTTATAAAATATATTTATTAGTCCTATAAATTATTAATTCTATAAAAATATATTAATTATTATTATAGAAAAATATTTTTATTTATACTTATAATATATTAATTTTTAATACTGATATTTATTTTGATTAGGAAAATAAAGTAATAGAAGTAACATATTAAAGAATTTTATTATATAAATATAAAGTACCATAATATATTTCTACTATAATTTAACATTATTATCGAATCATAATATAACAATAATATAATTAATAATATATTATAATATACTATATTTATAAATATAATATATAGAATTATATATAATATTGATATAGTATATTAACGATATAGTGATAATTTTTTTTGCTGGATTAATAAATATATTTATCTTAAAATTTGAGCTTAAGGTCATTGTTTTAGGATGATTTTGAATTCTCAATCTTAAGGTCAGATAGCTCATGATTGGGTTGGAGAGATAATTTAGAATTGCTGCCATATAGAATTATCACGATACATTTAAATAAAATTATTTTATGATTTTTATTTATATCATCCTTGATCATCCTATTTCAAACATCCGTACCTTCTTTTTTTGAATTCCACACGTTTTTTTCCTTTACGAAAGCCTTTTTTTTTTTTCCTCAAAGGAGCTGCTAATTTTAAATTTGAATAGATCATTATATTTCTCTAACCAATGCTATGGTCTGCAGGCCTAGAATTTTGGCATATCCGCTATTAATTAGGAGTGTAAATGTGCCGGATAGGATTCTAAGTGGTCCCAATTCGATCTGATTTTTTGTTTGGGTTCTAATTTTGGACTCAGATCTGATTCGGTTGAAGATCAGGTCGGATCGAGTCGGATCCGAGTCAAGTTTGAGTCAGATTCGAGTCGGATCCGGTTTCGAGTCGGATTCGAGTCGAATCCAAATTTAGACCGGATTTGGATTGGATTTAGGTACGGACCGGATGTTATCCTTTTTTTTAATGCTTTTGAAAAGGATTTGGATAAATTTAATGTAGTCATATGATAATTACGAGGTGCTGGGTGCGCCATGATTTTGAAAGACTTGCAATTGACCTCCAGTCAGAGCAGATGACCCATGACTTACAGGCTAAGTCGGTCTACAAGTCAAATCTCATGTCACATTATTTTTTATCTTTATGACTGATTGGACGGAACTTGGCCTCTCCGTGGAGGGCAAAAAAAATCCCAGACCTTCTTCCAAATTCCAATTCCCTTGCAGAAAACATGCACATGACCCGTATTTAGGCCAGTGTTCCCTCACTTTCTCCCTTTAGAAACAAAAACCAAAAAACGGAAAAAAAATAAAAGAGCCTGCTATCGAGACACTAGAGGTATCAACAGTGTAATAGATGGAGGGAGAATCCTGACGGGCCGGGGTTCCTTTGGATTCTGTAAACCTATGCTTGTTGCCATCCTTTCTGGCTTGAACCTTACTCTCCTTAAGACTTTTCCTCCTTTTCTTTTTTTTCTTCTCTTTTTTTTTATTTTTATTTTTTTGGTACAAAGCTTTTACTGATCATCATTGGCTGGCATTTCCCATACTATCATGATCGGAAAAAAATATCTTTTTTATTTTCTCTTTCTTTAAATCTATTTGGATCGGACCGGATCTGACCAGTAAATTTTGATCCGATCTACAAAATAATTTGGTTCAATTTTAGGATTCAATTCGGACATGCAAATTTTAAAATTTAGACCGGATCGAGTTGGATGAGATTGCACGTCGACCCGATGCATTTTCAGCTTTACTATCAATATGTCTCCCGCATGGAAAAAGTTTTCTTTTTGGTGAACTAGGGAAAGGATTTCAATGAGCTCCCCGATTAACGTGTACCACGCAACAACTGGTCACGGTCCCTGGGCCCCACTACGTACGGACACCAATCAAAGAAATAGAGTAGTGTAAATAAATAAAACCATCGAATGTGCGTACAAAACCTTCTGGTTTCTTAAATACCTCCATCCCACGGCATCCACCAAAAAATCTCACCATCTTTGGACACCAAAAAATCTCACCATCTTTGGACCACCGATCGATCAAGGAAATAGAGTAGTGTCAAGAAATAAAGCCATCGTATGCGCGTACAAAACCTTCTAGTTTCTTAGAGCAACGTAGATGGTTCGCAACAGCTGAGAAGGAACCTCCAAAACGGGGCACCACGAAAAAAAAAACACAAAGTAAAGGAAGACCAATCTAACACTTATTTTTCATATCATCCGTCACATAGAAGGGTTTCTTTTATGCTGAAAGAAATACTAGCCATCGTACCCACCATTAATTCGGACAGGCGGTCGCGGTTGCAGCAGTAACGGGGGAGAAGGAAGGAAGCAAGAAAGGAAAGGAGAGGTGGTGTATATTTTTACCATAAAAGAGGGGTCTTCCATTCTCTTCCGCGCCCCCCCTCTCCTCCTCTTCTTCTCTCCTTTTTATTGGCCCTGGCTTTCCGTAGAAGTCCCGTCTCAGCAAAAACTCCCCTCCTCTCGCGGCCTTAACCCACCTTAGTTTGGTGGGTTTCTTTCTCTCTCTTGCTCTCTTTTTTTTTATTATTTGCTTTTCTTCTTCCCCCGAGGAAATCCTGGGTTTCTGATTCATGGCTTAATTTGGAAACCTGGCGCTCTTTTTTCCCTAAAAAGCACCATTTATTTTTGTGCTCTTCCGTTACTTCTTCTTCCTGCTATTATTCTTTTTTCTTTTACTCTTTTTTTTAATTGTTATTATTATTATTATTATTATTTTAAAGTCTTGGTGCATTTTAGGATCCATGGTGAGGGAGAAGATCCAGATAAGGAAGGTAGACAACAAGGCGGCGAGGCAGGTGATGTTTTCCAAGAGGAGGAGGGGACTGCTGAAGAAGGCGGAGGAGCTCTCGATCCTCTGCGACGCCGAGGTCGCCCTCATCATCTTCTCGTCAACCGGCAGGCTCTACGAGTTCTCGAGCTCAAGGTAGAGTTGAAAGAAAGATTATGTTCAGGATTTGCTCAAGGTTAGATGCATGCGTGGAGTTGTTAACTTTCTGATTTTCTTGACTCTAGATGTAGAGTTTTGGTTAGGAGGACAAGATGTGGAATTGTGGTGCAAATAGCTTTGTGAGTGTGGCGAGAAATTTAAGCTGGTTATTGTGGAAACGGGGTTGATTTTTGTTACTGTATAGGGTGGACCGGTGTAGGATCTCTAGTGAGAAAGAGAGTTCTCATTGAGAGCAAGCACTTGATTTGTACCTTTGATCATTGGACCTGAAACTCAGAGGGAAAAGAAAACCATACATCCATCAGGACTAAGGAGGTCGTAGGTACAAATGATAATATGTTGCAAGCGTTTGCAAAAGAAAAAAGGAAGTTAAAAACACATTAAGTATAACAAAATGTGGCAACCGGTTTGCTTCTTAATGATTTGTGATTTTAATCCCTTCAGCTCAGCCTAAAAAAAAACAAAAAGAAAACCATTTCAGGTAGTCCAAAAGACAACATTAAGACAGATCTTAAAAAATGGCAATACAAGTCACTGAGTAAGGTATTGGGTTTGAGAGTGACATATAATAAAGTTTGGCAAGTTGGGAGAGCTTTAAAAGATCTTAAAGAATTTAAACTAAGTATTTATTAAGCATTTTTTTTTTGTTAACATTTCAGACTTGTTCTTTCTCAAAAAAAATATTTTAGGTTTGATAGAGTGATGTAGTAATGATTAATATTTAAGCATTAACCAGTCTTTGTATTTTAATAATGTTACTGTGGAGACCCGTACGGGCGTGTGTTTAGTTCCACACTAGTTATTCGCTGGGCCGATCTTGGATACTTATAGAAGATCAAGAAACCCAAATAATAGCTTTAGACTAACCTTTTTGGGTGAGCCCCTAAGTTGTTACAAATAATATCAGAGTGGATTCGACCCATAGCTTATGTGGACTGGAGAACTGCAGCACAAATCCATTGAGGCTGACCGCAGGCTAATCGTGGTGCTTGTGATTAGATTTGAATGAATTTGAATTTTTAGCCTGATGAGGACGCCAGGGCTTAAATGGGGAAAGTATGTGAGGACTCATTCGGACGTGTGTTTAGTCTCACATCGGTTATTACTGGGTAGATCTTGGGTACTTATATAAGATCAAAAAACCCAAATAATACCTTCCGGCTAGCCTTTTTGAGGAAGTTCCTGAGTTGTTACAGTTACTAAGCTTTATTAGTTGATGGATATTTGTGAAGTGCAGGGTTGTTTTTGATTAGTGTTGATAAATAATTAGTTGTTTAGATTAGTAAATCATGCTTTGATAAAACTATGTATATGAATTTGCATGCCTTTGTTTTGAGGATTACTAGGAGCTGTTTGGATGTAATGACCAGGAGAAATTAATATTGTAAGAATGATGCTTGATTGGTAGTTACATAAGAAGTCCAATTAAAGAAAGTGTTACTGACCTTCATAGGATGTTAGGTCAAACCAGCAAGACGTGTGATAATCAAATGAGCAAAGTCAACTGCTACTAGTTCATTCTGGCAAAATTCTGTGGTCATAAATGCTCATGCACAGACTAGATGTAACATCAGTATTATTATTTTGGCAACCTCTTTCAAAGGAATAGAACTGTCCTATTTAGATTTGTAATAGTTAAGATGATGAGATAAAAGATCCAGCCGTGACTTTATGGATGACTATTGAGTTATTCTACCTCAAATTACTTTATGATAACATGACATTTTGCCTGTAAACTTGTCACCTTTCGGTTGAAAGTACCCTTCATTTGAAAACAAGGTAGAATACTCCAGTGAGGTGTCTTGTTTTTTCCTAACCAATTAGGTTGAAGAATTTTCCTTTCCAACTGAAGTCATATCTGCTATGATATCTTCTAGTAGTTTCATTCTAAAAAAATTTTTACTTGCTAATCTAGAATATTGCTATCTTCCAACAGATGCACTGGTATAGCCTATAAAAAGTTTTTTGTTGATTAGAAACATTTGGCTATTGCCTTATTTATCAACTCAAGTTTTCTGGAGCAGCTATATTTCTAATCCTTTTTAGGCCTTAATGCATGCCCGTGTTCATACCATTCCCCTACAAGTCTGCAGGGGTAAGTTTAATTGGACTTGTGCTAATCAAACCAAATTCATATATGTGGGTTTCTTTCTTAACTCACCACTGTAAAATGCATAAGATCTCTCTATCTCTTCATTGTGCCAAAGCAAGAAGGCTTGTTCTCATTTAAAATTGTATTTGGTCATTCACAAATTTCTTATTTCTTTTTGTGGAAACCAGTCATCTTTTAGCATTAATATATGTTGGAACAATGCTCCAACAATGATCATATAACATATTCGTTGGAATCTTTAATCTGGGTTAATATCAGTGAGAATATTCTGCATAGAAATGCTCAGTGTTTGAAAATCATAGTAAAAAATATCTTTCATAGGAATGCCCAGTATTGAAATTACGATGAATAAAATTGGAAAGGAAGTATATAACCTGTTGGGGGAAAAATGGATCGTTCAACAGCACATGGACAAATCGCCGACACTTGATGACGAACGTGACAACAACAAGCATACTCTCAGAGTGCCCCGACTTCAGAGCGCTCTGTCTCGGCATCGACGACCCCAGAGCCTCACGTCCTCGATCTCCGCATGACCTTGGCAGGCATGATCCCGGTAGAGTTAAGCCGGATCGACTCAAGACAAGGAAGATCAGTCAAAAGGGAGAAGCAGACCTCCCCCAGCACCACCAGAAAATCAAGTCCTTATCCAGGATCAAATCATGCGATCTCTGCCTCAACGGCTGTCAACATTTAAATACACACGATTCAACGGATCGCCAGCTAGCCCGAAATCTCGGGCCGTTTACGTCCGATCACAAGGTAATCACTACACCCCCCTCCTATAAAAGGGGGAGAGCTCTAGGTAGGGGACTTTCTTCTTCCCCCTCCGGCCAAAAAATAACATCCATACTTTAACTTCTCTCCATTAAAAGCCCCTCTCTGACTTAAACATGGAGGGCTTACGCCGGAACCCCGGCCACAGGCTTCCTGCAGGTCCACCGGAGACAACCATCCGCGCTCCTCCTCCTCGATCCGCGGTCACCCTAGGTCCAATTTCTAGCAACAATTGGCGCTAGAGGAAGGGACCGAGTCATGATCATGAGATTGAGGACTAGAGGAGCCTCCAATGCTCTTGGCATCGCGTGCCAAGTCCTGGCCACTCAGTCCAGAACTCGCCGCCAAGGCCTCCGGTAGAGTCAAGTTCCTCAAATCCAGCCTGAGCCAATTCAACACGCTGGTATAGCAAGTTCAGGCACTAGCAGCAGAAGTCCAAGGCGTGCAGCACGTGGAGGCCCCCTCCTATGCCGCCGCCGCAGGTTCATATCTGATCGGCGCTCCTTCCAGACGGACCTGTGTTCCAAGGCTGAGATCCCATGACTCTTCAAGGGTCAACAATGGAGAAAGCGACGTTGTCACCAAGGTTCAACCCCGGGTGTCTTTCTGGAGGGAGCCACTAAGGAAAACCAAGATAAAGACCACAGCCTTTGGAAGCTGAATCGATCCCGGGTCAGTCAGAACCGGAACAGACCACCGTGGCGATCTCCTAAAGCGGAGAACTCGACAAGAAGGTTGAAGAGCTCGAGCGGCGAATCGAGGCGCCTTCGGGACCAAAGAATCAGGCGTGAGGGCGACCCCGAGTTTACTACCAGGTCGCCCTTCTTCTGCCTAATTGAGGACGAGCCGGTCTCACCAAGATTCAAAATGCCCCAGATAGAATCCTACAACGGGATCACCCGATCCCCTGGACTCATCTGGAGAACGTCGGAGGCTCTACTGTGCAAGGCTTTCCCTGCAACCCTTCAAGAAATGGCTCGACTTTGGTTCTCCAGGCTCAAGCCGAGTTACCGTGCTCTCCTTCGAGCAGTTTGGCAGACAGTTTGCGACCAATTTTGCCGCCAGCCCGATGCCAGCGGCGAACGTCGGATTCTCTTCTCGACCTCAAGCAAAAGGAAGGAGAATTTCTGAAAGACTACAATGACCGTTTCAACTGCCGCCACTTGGGACGTTCGCGAGCTCGATCAATCAATTGCCATGTCGGCATTAAAGATGGAAGCTCGATTTACAAGTTCCTCTTCTCCCTCGAGAAAAATTTTCTGCCGACTTTACGGAGATGCTAGCCGAGCTCGAAAATATGTAAGGCTGAAGAACCATGGCTTCTCGGCGAGACGCCCGCCGAGTAGCCCTCAAAGGGGGCAAAAAAGACATCGCGAGGAGCGTGGCTGCCCAAGAAGTCAATCACCTCGCGCGAGAAGAACCTGCCTCGATTGAGGAGTCTGCCTCATCCGAGACTGCGGCCCCGACCGAGATCACCACGCTTGGCAGAGAACACCATCAGGAGGTACGAAACTATACTCTCCTTCACTACTACTCGGTCCGAATTCTCATGGAGATAGAAGGCTGAGGCTATCTCCAACCGCCGCCACCAATGCGGAACTCAGAAGCTCGGCAACGCTCTAGGAAGTATTGTCGCTTCCACCGATGGTCACAACACCGAGGAGTGCTTCCGGCTCCGAGATGAGATTGAAGCGCTCATTCGCCGCAAATACTCAACCGGTTCATACGGAACCGGCGAGACGAAAGAGCACCAGCGAGAATGCCGCACCGCCTGAAATCAAAATGACAACAATCCATTGCCGGTACCATCAATGTCATAGAAATGGGCTCTATCAAGGGGAAGCTCGGCAGAAGAGCTTACACAGAAGAAAGCCCTCCAAAGCGTCAACGCACGACAGAGGCCATCTCGTTCTCGGATGAAGACCTGAAAGGAGTTGAGACTCCCCATAAAGCCGAATGAGCGGAAGAAAATTTTTTTTTTGTGATGCTGTGGTCATTTCTCTGGTTGTAAATAAATTTGATGTTAAAACGCATTTTGGTTGATAATGGAAGCTCAGTGAACGTGTTATTTCATGATGCTTTCCAAAAATGGGAATGACGGAGAGCCAGCTCCGAAGAATGAATACTCCGCTGGTCGGATTCACCCGAAGATTCAGTCCCAGTTGAAGGCATAGTGAACTTACCTATCACAGTCAGGCTCGTCCTTAGAGAGAGTACTGTGAGGACGGACTTTCTGGTAGTCGTACGCCTTCGGCCTACAACGCTATCCTCGGCCGACAGAACTCAACGCTCTCCCAAGGCCGTGCCTCGGACCTGTCACCTGCTGGTATGATTCCCACCGAACAGGGGGTCGGCAAAGTTCGAGGAGATCAAGCCAGCGGCTCAACAGTGCTACATGGCGACTCTCAAAGCAAGCAACCAATTGGAACGCCAGGTCGGGCAGAACAACCAACTGAATGTCATCTTGCTCAAGCCTCGGCCCAAGCATTGCCCACCAAAACTCTAGAGGTACGCGACGGAGCTTAACAAGCAACGGGCAGAGCCTGGCGAGCTTCTCCTTTCAAATCCCTTTGAGAGAGATCACCCAGAGCAGACTGTACAGATCGGCTCCGCTTGAGCCTCACGAGCGAGATCGCTTGATCGAGTTTCTCTAGTCCAACACGGACGTATTTGCCTGGTCACCTACTGATATGCCTAGGATCGATCTCGAGGTCATGGTTCACGGATTTCAGGTCAAGTCAAACTACAAGCCCGGAGTAGAAAAAACGAAGCTTCGCGCTAGAACGACAACAGACACGGCCGAGGAGGTCGGACGAACTCCTCGAGGCCAGTTCATTCAAGAAATTTTCTACCCAGAGTGGCTCGCCAACTTGGTCCTCGTAAAGAAAGCTATGACAAATGCGTATGTGCGTGGACTACACGATCTAAACAAAGCTTGTCTGAAAAACAGCTTTTTCCTCCCTTAGATCGATCAGCTCGTCGATTCTACCTCGGGACACCAGCTGCTGACCTTCATGGATGTCTTCTCGAGATACAACCAGATCCGGATGACGTTCGAGGATGAGAAGAAGGCGGCCTTCATCACTGACAAAGGCCTCTACTATTACAAGGTGATGCCATTCGGTTAAAAAATGCCGGGGCTATCTATCAGAGACTGGTCAGCAAGATTTTCAAGGACCAGATAGGTTGGAACATGAAGGTCTATGTAGACGACATGTTGGTAAAAAGCCAGATGGCCGAGCACCACATAACCGACCTCGACGAGGCATTCTCCACCCTCAGAAGGTACCAGATGAAGCTCAACCCCACAGAGTGTGCCTTCGGAGTCATCTCGGACAAATTCCTCGGTTTCGTGGTCACTCAATATGGGATTGAAGCGAATTCAGAAAAGATTCGAGCACTATAAGAGATGATGCCACCGAGGACGGTCAAAGAAGTACAACAGCTCGACGGGCGAATCGCGGCCTTAGGGAGGTTTGTCTCGAAGTCAGCAGAACGATGCCTTCCGTTCTTTAAGATTCTCAATGACCGAAAAACTTCGTGTGGACCAAAGAATGCCAACAAGCCTTTGAAAGGCTTAGAGGCCATCTCGCTTCTCCTCCATTGCTCACGAAACCTCAGTAGGGCGAGCTCCTATACCTGTACCTGGTTGTATCCCCGGTAGCAGGCAGCTCGATCCTGGTTCGAGAAGAAGACAAATCTCAAAGATCGATATACTACACCAGCCGAGTTCTACGGGATGCAGAGATCCGGTACTCCAAGCTAGAGAAGACGGTCTATGCATTGCTCATCTTAGCTCGAATGCTCCGACCATACTTTCAGGCTCATATAGTGGCCATATTGACCGACCAACCTATAAAGCAAGTTCCGCAACGGTCGGATCGCACGGGAAGAATCGCAAAGTGGGCGGTCGAGCTCGAGAAATTTGACCTCGAGTACTGCCCGAGGCTGGCAATAAGGCACAAGTGTTCGCTGACTTCATAGTAGAGTGCACCTTACCAGATGACCCCGAGCCCAAGCTCACATCAAAAGAGAAGGCCCCAGGGCAACCATGGGTTCTACATGTGGACGGCTCCTCAACCTCGGGGGTAGCGGTGCAGGCCTCATTCTTACTAGCCAAGATGGAGTGGTCGTAGAACAAGCCCTACGCGTTGAGTTTCCTGCCTCTAACAATGAAGCAGAATACGAGGCGCTCATTGCCGGGCTCAAATTGGCAAAAGAGGTCGAGGTCAAAAGCTTGAAGGTCTTCAGCGACTTCCAACTGGTCGTGAGCCAGGTTTTGGGAGATTTTGAGGCAAGGAAGCCGTCAATGCAGAAATACATCCAAAAGGTGCGAGATATCACCTCCACATTAAGCGCCTTCGACATCCAGCACATCCCCAGAGCAGAGAATGCGAGGGCGGACCAGTTATCGAAGCTGGAAAATTTTCGCATGAGCGAGCTTCCGAAGACTACGACGCTTGAGTACCTTCAAGCATCGAGCATCGAGGAGCCCAAACCAGTTCTCTGCGTTGAAACCGAGCCGAGCTGGATAGACGCATTCGTTAATTACTTGCAGAATGAAGTCCTCCCTGATGATGAGCTCGAAGCCCGCCGAATTAAACGCTAGGCCTTCTGATACCTCCTGTATGAAAGCAAGCTCTATCGCAGATCCTTCACGTCTTCCCTCCTCAGATGCCTTCGTCCCTCAGAAGCGGACTACGCCATACAAGAGGTACATGAGGGGATCTGCGGGAACCACCTAGGAGGTAGGGACTAAGCCCATAAAATCCTACGTTAGGGATATTATTGGCCCGCACTCGATAAAAACGCAGTAGACTTCATCCAAAAGTGCGACCGATGCCAGCAGAATGCCAACATTCAGCGTCGACCCTCAGTCCCGCTGACCTCAATCAGTGCCCCTTGGCCGTTTGCCCAATGGAAAATCAACATCTTGAGACCTTTTCCCCAAGCCACCGGACAAAAAAAATTTCTTATTGTCTCCATCTATTACTTCACCAAATGGGTCGAGGCCGAGCTAGCGGCCCGAATCACCGAGCTAAAGATGCGAGACTTCATCTGAAAATCGATAATCTGCAGGTTTAGGCTCCCCCACGTCCTCATATCCGACAACGGACCGACAGTTTGACAACGCCCACTTCAGAAAATTTTGCTCTGAGTTGGCATCGACCATCGCTTCACCTCGGTCGCACATCCTTAAACTAACGGAGAAACAGAGGTGACAAATCGGACTATCCTCCAGGGGCTGAAAGCTAGACTCGATAGGTCCAAAGGGCAATGGGTCGAAGATCTCTACAATGTGCTCTGGACCTATAGAACTACGTTCCGAGTCCCTACCGGCAAAACCCCCTTCGACCTGTGCTGAGTAATTGATTATTCCCCTACTCGGTTTTGATGTGCCAAAACATTTTGAGTGCATTTCTTGTTGGTCTAACAATTTTAAACAAGTATTTTTAGGGTAACAATGCTTTAACTTCAAAAGAAAATCTTAGGAAATGGTTCATGGTTCTGAAACTCAAGTGTTGGAACCATTCAAGCATTTTCCAAAACTAAAGTCGACTCCCAGGAAGTACGAGTCGACTCCGGCACAAGAATGGCATACTGGCACAACCTCGAGCCGTCTCCATAAAGCGCGAGTTGACTCTCTCAGACAGACAGAAACATGTATTTCGGATCGCAAAGCGCGAGTCGACTCAAGTCGAGCGCGAGCCGTCTCCCATCTTTCGGATGAAGCGCGAGACGACTCTCAACAACTATGAGACGCCTCTCTCAGACAGACAGAAACATGTACTTCAGGTCGCAAAGCACGAGTCGACTTGAGTCGAGCGCGAGTCGTCTCCTATCTGTCGGACGAAGCGCGACTCGCCTCCTAACTACTACGAGATGTCTCTCTCAGACAAAGGCAGAGACTCTTTTTCGGCGGACCAGGACGCAAGACGATTCCTGAACCGGCGAGCTGACTCCAACAAAAATCGACCGATAACCTGTCAGCGGGGATTTCGAGCCAGAGTCGACTCCAGAATATACAAGACATCTCCCCTTCAGTAGAGCCGACTCCTGGACAGGCGAGACGACTCCAGCTTCAATGGACTTTTTGTCAGAAGTGCCAGGTGCAATAGAATAGCTACTCTTCTCAGTCTAACGGCTAGTTTTTCAAAATGAAGATATAAGAAGACCCGTTCTGGGACACAGTAACAAGAATGAAAAATCAAAACAAAAAGATCAAGCAATCATTTAAAACTAGAGCTCAAAGGTAATTCAAAGGGAAAATCAGAAAAAAGCAACTCTTTCAACGAGAACCACCTTTCTCTGCACCAGAGCCGAAATAGAAAATCCTCCATTGCCAACTAACTCGGAAGAGGATCCAAAAGAAAAGAGGCAGCATCTCAATCGGCAAAAATTATATGAGAAGCTTCTTTTCCTGTTCTTATTAAGATTATTTTATCTGCTTTTTGGAAGCTTTGTATTCATACATTCATTTCATATTTGGGTGTTTGATTCAATCAAGGAATTGATTCAGGAGGTCTAAAGGTTGTAGTTGGGAATCCTTTTGTAAAAACCAACTGGATTGTTTGTGAGCCGGTAAAACAACAAGTTTGGTTGTGAGCTTGTAAACAACCGTGTTGTAATTCTAGGATTATAGTAAAAATCTCAAAGTGAAACTTGGGGAGGCGGACGTAGGAGCAAGGGTAGCTCTGAACCACTATAAATCTTGTATCTTTTGTACTTTGCTTTCCATTGTCTCATTGTCTTCATTCCTCTAACATTCCAGACTAACACTTTAAGATTAATCATAAGATAAAAATTTCATATTTTAATTACAACCCAATTCACCCCTCCCCCCTCTGGGCTGCTTGCTGGGCAACAAGTGGTATCAGAGCAGGTGCTCTTTGATAGTGACTGTTATCTAAGTCTCTTCTTGAGCAAAAGATTTAATGGCAACCCAATTCGGATTAACTCAAGTGAGGGACAGTGCAACCAATAGGCCACCCCTATTTAATGGAATATAACTATATCTATTAGAAGGCAAAATGAGAATATTCGTTCAAGCTCAAACTATGATGTTTGGAAGCATTATTGTCAATGGGCTTCACATTCATACACACATTGTTGACAATATAGTAATCCCCAAACTCGAAAAGGACTGGGATGAAAAAGATAAGAAAAAAGCACAACTAAATGCCAAGGCTATAAATGTGCCTTTATTGTGCCTTAGATGCAAAATCAATTTAATAGAGTATCAACATGTAACTCCATTAAGGAGATTTGGGTAGACTTGAAATTACTCATGAAGGCACAAAATCAAGTTAAAGAGTCAAAATTAACATGCTAGTGCATAAATATGAATTGTTTAAAATGGAGCCATCTGAAATATTACTTCCATATTTACTAGATTTATTGATATTATTAATGGACTGAAGAGCCTTGGAAAAGTGTACTCTAACAATGATCTTGTTAGGAAGATTCTTCATTCACTACCACGCTCTTGGGAGGCCAAAGTGACGGCAATACAAGAAGCCAAGGACCTCCGCATCCTTTCTTTAGAAGAGCTTCTCGGATCATTGATGACTCATGAACTCACTATGATCCAACACCTTGAGGATGAGGATCAGAAGAGAAAAGGAATAGCACTGAAGGCTTCTACCCATAAGGAATGTAATGAGAGTAGTGATGAAGGAGAAGATGAGAATGAGGATGATGATATTGCCCTCCTCGCAAAAAAATTCAGTAAATTCATGAGGAGAAGGAAGATGAACCTCAAAAGGTATCCTATAACAAAAGGTGAGGTAGAAAAGGATAAGAAGAAAGGGAAAGATTTCTTAGTGTGCTATAAGTGTAAGAGACCTGGACATTTTAGGCTAGACTGTCCGCTCTTGAAGAAACAGCTGAAGAAAAAGAAGAAGATATTTGTTGCAAAATAGGGAGATAGCGATGAATCCTCATCTCAAGAAGAACCCCAAGAAGTAGCCAACATTTGCCTTATGGCTCAAGATAATGAGGTAAGTACTAATAAATCACCTAGTTTCACTTTCGATGAATTGTATGATGCCTTTAATGAGTTAGTTAATAATTATAAAAAACTTGATATGAAAAATAAGGAGTTAAGAACTGAAAACAAAACTCTAAATGAATTATCTGAAAAATACAATGAAGAAAAACAATCCTTGACCAATGAAATGCAACTGCTGAAATCTGAAAAGCAGGAGAAAGTCAAACAAATTAAAGAGCTGCTAAATGAGAACCAAAACCTTAAAAAGGAAGTAGATAAGTATAAGTTGGATAAGTTATAAGTTCACTTGCAGCTCTGAAAAACTAGATATAGTTCTAAATAGTCAAAGAGCTGTTTTTAACAAAGCTGGGCTAGGATTTAGGCCTAAAAAGGAACAAAAACTTTTAAAAAATTTTTTATCAAAGCAACAAAGGTTGAATCTAATGAACCTATATGCTTCTGTTGTGGTAAACCTGGACATAAATCTTATGTGTACAACTATAGATAAATATCAAAGAAAAGCAACATAAAGAAAATTTGGGTTCCAAAAGGATTCACTCACACTAACCATGAAGGATCCAAGAAGACTTGGACCTCATCCATGTTGTTTGGTGGGCTCCAATGTACAATTGCCTCCATATTCTTTGGATCAACCGAAACACCCTTTTTAGAGATTATACGACCGAGAAAGGAGATGCTTTTCAACTAGAACTCACATTTCATAAAGCTTCTGCTCTCTCGAAGTCTACAAGATTATCTTCATGTGCTTTTCATGCTTTTCGTGGCTCTTGGAGTATACTAGGATGTCATTATTGAAGATTACCATGCATTTTTCCAAAAAAGGTTTGAATACCCAATTCATTAAATGCATGAATGTTGCCGGGGCGTTTGTGAGTTCAAACGGCATTAGTAGGAACTCATAGTGCCCATATCTAATCTAAAAGGCAGCCTTGGGCACACCATCAGCCTTGATTCGTACTTGGTGATAATCGGATCGAAGGTCAATCTTGGAGAAGACTTGAGCAACTTGAAGCTGATTAAAGAAATCATCAATCCTCAGCAAAGGGTATTGGTTCCGAATTGTCATTTTGTTTAGCTCCTTGTAGTCTATGCATTGCTGCATACTACCATCCTTCTTCTTAACAAAGAGCATAGGGGCACCGCATCGGGAGACACTAGGCCTAAAGAAGCCCTTTTTTAATAGCTCCTGGAGTTGCTCCTTTAATTCCCTCAATTCGGCTAGGCTATTCAGTAGGGAGCCTCAGAGATAGATCTGACAAGTTGCTCCTTTAATTCCTTCAATTTGGCTAGGGCCATTCGGTAGGGAGCCTTGGAGATAGACCCAGCATCGAGTACTAGATCAATGGAGAACTCCACTTCTCTATTTGGAGGCATTCTTGGAAGATCATCTGGGAAGACACTACGAAACTCTCGTGCAACGGGAATCTCCTCCATCTTGGGCTCTTCTTGT
Organism: Phoenix dactylifera; assembly: GCF_009389715.1. Taxonomy (NCBI): domain Eukaryota; kingdom Viridiplantae; phylum Streptophyta; class Magnoliopsida; order Arecales; family Arecaceae; genus Phoenix; species Phoenix dactylifera. Next base: position 209,274 of record NW_024068169.1, read on the forward strand.
TGAGTATCAGCTATAGTGCCCAGATACCCTAGACCCCTTCCGCATCATCCAAAAAGCTTGCATGAACGATATGACTCGAAGAGGGGCAACCACTCTACTACAAGAGTAACTAAACTTTGCTTACCCAGGAATTTGGAAGGTCACCCTATTCTCAAAGAAGTCCACTAAGGCATGATGGGCCGCCAGCCAATCCATTTCCGAAAGTATATCGAAATGCTTCATACCCCATACCATTAGGTCAGCCAAGAGATCTCATCCTTCTATGCCTACTGCACAAGACTTGCAAACCATGCCAACTATAATATTACTCTTATTTGGAGTAGAGGCACAACTTAGATTTAGAGGTACACGAAATACTTTTTCTAACTAACTCAGAAGAAGCAAAGGAGTGGGTAGCCCTAGGGTTAAACAGGGTGTAAGCATGAGTGGAGGATACCCTAATAATACCTATCACAATTAAAGAAAGGGTAACTATTATCAATCTATTTAACATGCATCAATCTATGAAGGTGCTTCATATATGTGATAACCATCAATAAATAAATTGAGATGAGATTACCTCTCACAATCTCATTGGATTCCTGTGCATCTTGTTTAGTTAGAGCATAGACATAGGCTTGGATCTTGGTTATCTGCCTTCCTCTACGATCTTGCCCTGAGGGAACATCTTGTCTAGATTGAGCAGTTTGACCAGCAGGAGTTTGAGAGGGTGGTGACTTCGAAGCGGTCTGGGTTGTCTGGCCGTACCACCCACCTTTGCGCCTTGGAGCACCAACGACAATCCTTCTCTACGTAGAAATCTCTGTTGCTGGTGCACTAGTGCTCTTTCTCTAGTTGAATCCTATCATCTCTTCTTCATGGTGCCTACCTCTTGGGACAGTCATCTCATAATCGACTTCCCTACTGCCCTCCAGGCCTGCGTCTCTTTCCTAGTTTGTGGTCTCTTGCCGCCCCATGTTTTCTACTTCTTGTTCCACCACTTTTGCCTTGTTGACCACTTTCCTGTAAGCGATCAACCCATCAGCCGTACGCCAGCCTTGATCTTTGGTCTCAGTCCCTTCTCAAATATTCGGGCTCTATGAGCATCGGTATTTACCATTCAAAAGCAAAGCGAGACAATTCGGTAAATTTGGTCTTGTATTGGACTACTATCCTGTTGCCTTGGGTCAACTTTATAACTTCCTCCTCCTGGTATTGGGGGCTCTTGCAGTATACATGTCCAAGAACTCCTGGCGAAATATGTCCCAAGTGATCGACTCTCGATCATTTTCATGCTGCCTTTTCACAACTTCCCACTGTTGCCCAAGGTGACAAGCCAAGAGCGAGGGGGTGAATTGGTTTCTTTTAATTTTAACTATCTTACTTGTGTTAAATGATGAGTTAGTGAACTTAAACAAATCACAATGCAAAAACAACGGAAGTATAGTGGTTCGGTGCTCTCCTTAGCACCTACGTCCACTCCCCAAGCGACCCCTTGGGAATTCACTATAATTCCGCGGATTACAGTTGGATTGTTCTTCCGGGCTCACAATCCAAAAATCTTTACACTTTGGTTTTCCGGGGTTCACCAACGAACCTATGTTGGTTTACGGGCTCACCAACGAACCTATGTTGGTTTTACGGGCTCACCAACGAACCTTTACAATTGGTTTCCCGGTTCACCAATCAACCTATTCTTGTTGGTTTTGCGGGCTAACCAACCAACCTTTACAAGTAGTTTAATAAACAAAGGAAGAAGATTTAAACTCCTAGATGAGCAAATATAACAATATAATCTACAAAGAAGAGTTTAGAGAATAGTTATCGCTTGATATGACTTCTCTCTTCTTTGCAAGGATGCTTCACTCTTCACGGGTGGATGGAGTTCTTAATGACTCTTTGAATCTGCTCAACCACTTTCTTTTGACTCTTGAATGAAGCACTTGGATGAAGAAGATTAGGGCACTTTGTCTTTCTTGTGTACTCTTTGATATTCTTTGCAAAAAAGATGTTCTCTCTGATGAATAGTGCCACCTTTAAATAGTTTTCTTCATCCATTGGACAAGCCCCAATGGTTAGAATTCAAAAACTAGCCGTTACTCACTGTTGGAAGGACAAAAAGTACTTCTGCAGAACTAGCCGTTATGCTTCTGCTCGTATTTGGGTCGGCTCAACCTGTCCTTGGGTCGACCCAACTTTCACTTGGGTCGACTCAAACTTTCCTTGGGTCGACCCTCTCAGAACCACAGAAACTTGCAATTCAGCCTTCCTTCACTTGGGTCGACCCAACATTTCTTTGGGTCGACTCAAGGTTCAGTTGGTCGACTCAACTTCTTGGGTCGACCCTCTCAGGGTTTCCAGAGAACCTTTTCTGTCATCTGTTCTGTCTTGCCTTTGGGTCGACCCACTCAGGGTTTGGGTCGACTCAAGCTTGGGTTGACTCAACTTTATCTTGGGTCGACCCTCTCAGTATTTTCAGAGAACCATTTTCTGAGTTGTTGAGAAGCTTGATGTTTGGGTCGACTCATGCTTTCCTTGGGTCGACCCAACTTACTGTTCATCTGTGCCAATTTTGCAGAAGTGTGCCAAATGCTTTCTTGATGTGCCGGGGTCGACTCAATCATCCTTTGGGTCGACTCAATCCACACTTTGCTGCAACTCAAGGTTAGATTCATCCAAGTAAACAATAAGAGTAACAGACTTATAAATGAAGTATCGAATTAACTATAACATACTCTCGATTATTGCTTGTTAATCATCAAAATAACACTATCATCCTCAATCTCTCCCTTTTTGATGTTACAAAATATAGAGTATGAGCCTATTGATACTTGTCTTAAAATCAGTTTTAAAAGGGCTCAAGTTGCTGAATTTCAGCTTTTCAAATATGAGAGTGAAGTCTCCCCCTATATCATTCAAATGTTTCCAATTTAACTTTTTGAATTGCTCTCCCTTTCATTTATATTTCATTAAAGATGAAACTCCAAAAATTTGAGATAAAGCATGAGTTTCAGGTTATGTATCGAGGTGTGAAAGGTGCGTGCCAAATTCTGAAATTCTATGTGCCAAATTCTGAAATTTAATAGAAATTTTAGATTTGATTGTTCTCATTGTTACAAATTGCTCCTCCTAAAATGTATATGCTTTCTCATTATAATTTTCAATTTGTTTTACAAGTTATTTCTCTTTTCTTACACAACTTATTTCTCTTTCTTTACTTCTCCTCCTTTTGTTATCATCAAATAGGTGCATGGGAATAGACACAATAAATAACAAACATTCGAACTTCATGATCAAAATAGGAACATTTTAGTACAATCATGCCAAAAACAAAAGCAAATACAATGTTCCTCAATCAAAGTTCAAAGTACATGATAAGCACAAAATACGTATGAACTAGATACCGTATCCTGGCTCTAAACAGAAATACTAATATCAGCCTAGGGGATCTAATGGTTGGGGATCTAGTCCTCATCCTCCTAGGTGTACGTGGCGAGGGGAGGTCGAGCCTGATGAGACTGAGTCTGGCGTGGGGCACGAGAGCTGGATGACTCTGTGCCGAAATCTCTGACTCAGCAGCCTGTGGCACAGATGGTCATGAGTCTCTCTCTCCGCAGAGCTCCCATTGCTCCCTCAGATCACTGATATCAGCAGACATGATGTCTAATATGCTCGTCAGCCCATCAGTGATAGTCCTCGCTGAGCTGACAAAAGCTCTGTCATCCTACTCCAGAACTCATCTGTAATCTCCGCAGGAGAACAGATAATGATGTCCAGCCTCTGA